>NC_134411.1:103487242-103763894 GCF_038048845.1 Mixophyes fleayi
CTCCTTTCCCTTTCTTCGGCCGACGGGCGGGTCCTCCCCAGTTGCATAGGCTTTTCGGGAGGAAGAACAGGGGTTTGGAAGTTGTGGGCCAAGCGAATCATACTGCGTCTAGATTGTTCCTTCTTGGAATTACGCTCCTTAAAGCGCAAATCAACCTTGACACAGAGAGAAATGATATCATCCAGAGACGTTAGGAGTTCCTGAGATGCCAGCTCGTCTTTGATCCGGTCTGAAAGGCCCTACCAGAATGTAGCTACTAGAGCCTCGTCGTTCCAGCGAAGTTCAGAGACCATTGTTCTGAAGTGGACCGCATACTGTCCCACAGACTGGTTTCCCTGGCGAAGACATAATAAGCCGGTAGCGGCATTAGATACCCTTCCTGGCTCATCGAATATCTTCTTGAAAGTGTACAAAAAGGTGTTGAAGTTATATAGATTGGGATCATCCCTCTCCCATAAAGGGGAAGCCCATGCTAAGGACAACAGAGAAATCACATAGGCCACTTTTGCTTTTTCGGAAGGGAAGTTCCCGGGTAATAGCTCGAATTGTATGGAGCATTGATTTAAAAATCCTCTGCAATATTTGGGGTCCCCATTAAACTTAGGTGGGTTAGGTATCCGTAACTGTGAGGAAGAAACTGGCACTACGGGCTGGGGTTCTGGGGCAGCCACTGCCGGTGCAGGTGGTCCGCTAGCCACTAGCATGTTCTGGACAACATCCAACCGGATGGATAAACTATTGAGGAATTTTAAAAGTTGCTCTTGGTTAGCCTCTTGCTTATCCATCCTTCCCACTAAGTGCTCCAACAGGTCTTTTGCTGCGGAATCCATGGTCAGAGCAAACTGTAACAGATACTGGATTCTACTACTACTAATCTTGATTAGCGCTGGCTTACCTGAGGCGCGGAGTCTAACGATCTCCCCGGTGTTCACCAAGCACCGCCGCAAGGCGGGGTGGGCTTCGCTGCCAGAAGTCGCAGGTCGTAGACCTCAGGTTCGGCCCAAGATGTAGTGCAGCGGAGTGAAGCGGTGGTTGCGGAGTCAGACAAGCCGGTTCGGTGCACAGGAATGGAGTCAGGCAGAATCAGGAGGCAACTCGGAGTCAAACAAACCGGGGTCGGTACACGGATCACAAGAACAGAGAGATGGTCAGCAAGCCGGGTCGGTACACAGGGGTTGGAGAGCCAGGATAGTCTAACCGGCAGAGATCAGCACACAGGAAGACACAGGAGACTGGAAGACACAGCAATCCACAAAGCACAGGAGCCAGGAACAGGTAAGTGAACTTGTTGCTCTGACAAGGCTGCAGTGTCCAGGTGAGCTTAATATAGTCTGTGGATAGTAAAAGCCGCCTCCCAGCCACGATCATGTGACTATCCAAACCAGGAAGTGCTGCTGTACACAGAGACAGGAAATCAGCAGCAGAAAGCAAGTAGGTTTGTGACAAAACCCATATGCAAACCAGTGTGGTTATTAAATATGTACCACAGAGTGAATTCAAAGGCAAAATCTCCTATCACCAGATTTCCCCCACGTTCTCCACCACTCACCTACCTACCTTCAGTTCTTCGTCTCCTGTTACTGTCTCTGCTGACACTTTCCCTTCCATATTCAAAAAGCACACTTGTGACTGGATCACTCATAAATAACTTATGTTATCAATTTATTTAAGGGAAATAGTACAGGGCACTGATTTATACAAATTGCAAATGCACTTATTTTTAATATTGTATATATTCTGAGATAGGAAATCGTGATTTCTGAGACCAGAATAGAAACAGTTTTTCCTGTTTTCACCTTACTAAAGGATATGCCTTATTTCTGATGCATATATCTGATACAATAGGCCTTTGTGGATGGAGGTCTTGTGTGTATTGAGATGTATTTAGTATGGAAGTGTCATTGTTTAGGATTTGTAAGGTTGTTAGTGGAAACCTCCAATTAGGCATATGTGCAAGGGAGCCTGATAGCAGGAAGTGCTAACGAAGTTTTGTGATGAAGTGTCATGCCTGCTCTGGCCAAAGGCCCGGCAGGGGGTCGTTACTGTGTGGCTTTTTGTCCAGAGCGAATTTCATAGACAAGCACAAATTTTGTTAGCTTTGCAATGCATGTAAATCCATGTTTGTGTAAATAGAGTATATCCTGATGCTAAAAATAGCATGTGTCTGAAATGTATGAATGCATTGACACTGAAATGTGTTCTTCTGATTTCAACATTTAACCTAATCACTGGTGCCACTAACCAGTGTGAGCAAATAAACATCTTGCTTCAAGACCTGCTCGGAAACATCTTCAATATTGCTGTATTCCTGTGATCTACAGATTAGACCCTAAATATAATTCGTTCTCCGGCTGTCTCTGAGGTTTGGACCCAACCGTTTGCAGTACCACCGCTCTGCCTGCTACCCAGCAGCCCTGGTCAATGTGATAGGTCAGGGGAGAAACCATTCACAGCAACCCGGATCCATAGTAAGAGGCCCGGAGTTACCAGCCGGGTACACCAGCAACGAGGTACACAGCATTGTAAGCCCCTCCTACTGCGGTAAGAGGGCGCATTTGGGATAACGAAAGGGAATGTGACAAATTAAACCCAGCTGGTTCCCAGCAACAACAGACAGGGTGGCATAGGCGGTCCATCCTGTCACAACACTCATCTCTCCTGTACTCAAAAATCCATCTCTTGGCCCGACCTCTTTTCCAGCTTCAGCCGTTTGTCTCCTCACTTTTGCTTCCAATTACTTAAGCGTCTTGTGTACAACACCTGACCCACTTTCTCTCCACCCCCCTCACCCTCTTCAGTCCTCTACACTAGGACACTGCTCTCACTAAATGACCAACAATCTACTCAGCTTAGTCAACGGACAGTTACTACCTACTCATCCTCCTCGACTTTCCTGCTGCTTTCCATACAGTCAATACCTTTCCTTCCCTTGGACTTCATAGCATTGTTCTCTCCTGCTTCATCTCTCACTCTGCAAACAGTCTATCAGTGTCTCTACTTCTGACACCATCCTCTGCACTCCCTTTATTTGTTGAGGTCTCTCGAGGCTCTGTTCTCAGCCCTCTGCTGTCCTCTCTTTATACCTCTTCTTCTCTCAGCCACCACCACCGCCTCTATGGCGATAGAAAACTAAATCTACCTGACCTCCCCTGACCTCTCGTCTTCTCTTTTATCTTGTGTGTGCTACTGCATCTCCATTATCTCCACTAAAATGTCTTAACACTACTTAAAGCTGAACCTCACATTGAGAACCCTCATCAACACGTCCACTTTATATATCACTGTCCTCGTCACCAGATACTCTCCGACTCATCCTCTTAGATCTCCTTCGGACCTGCGCCACCTCCTGACTCCTACCTCCAAGAATTCTCCCGTGCTGCTCCCCATTTATAGAAACTCCCTACCCCACCTGATCAGACTCTCCTCCAACTGTCAATCTTTCAAGCACTCTCTCACAATCCCCCTCTTCACAATAGGCTCTCCCACTCCCGTATCATACTACTGCCTCTGCATGTTCTGCCAGCTCCAGTCCCATGTCCACCCCAAGTACCACCATCTCCTCTGTCTCACGTCTGCACCTGTTCTGGTTTTATGTGTATATGTTGATTGATTAATAATCCTGACTGTACAGCGCTGCAGAATTTTATGGCGCCTAACAAACAATGATGAATTACTGTGTACATTTATGTAATTTGGATGCATAATATGAGTTACCTGAGAAAGCCCAAGAGCCCCAGTCGATACTGGATAGAGACAACGATAACGTTTTCATGGGCACTCAACGCTGAGCCCTCAAACATCATAGCCCCTCCGATCGACAGAGCACCTCCATGTATAAATACCATCACCTGGGCAAAAGCATGAAATGTAGCGTTACATTAGTGAGACACAAAGATCTGCACGTGTCTGTCTACAAATTCCCACCTGCCCATTACGGGAGGGCGAGAAACCATCTGACATTTGTGCTTCTCTGTACACAGTAAATGTACCCAGGAAGTTTCCCAACATTGACAGCACCCATAGGAATGTCCAGAACAATTGTTAATATCACAGAAACAGCTGATGCCCTCTTTCTCCAAGAACATGGTATATAAGAGGAGCAGTAGGCCGGGCCCCAGATTTTACTCAGATTATTTTACAGGCCATAATTGCGCTGCTGGGTCTGTGTGTGACACTTGCTTTATACAATAAGGTAGATTGGCTTCTGGCATTTCACCAAATTGTCACTCATAATATTGGATATATTTGTGGCTCATATCTGACATACTCTGAGATGGGAGCACATTTCCAGCCCTGTAACGGTGATTAATAATATAAAGTGATTATCCTTAAGATTTATATATAATGTAATGGAAAAATATATATAATAAATGGATATAAATACAGATACTCATGTACATAAAGTAAAAGCCAAAATCAATATTTACTAAAAAAAATAATACAATTTTATTCTGAATAAAGCACTAAAAAAATATATATATTTTAAATAGTACAGAAAGCATTAATAATACATTGCAATATCTTAGGTTAGAGGGCCATATTTACAGGTAATTTCACATTCTCCTCTCGGTCTGCTGGTGTAAAGATATTCAGGTACAGACAGTCCTCAGACACTGGGGGTATTGTGATTGTGTCTTTAACCACTTCTAGTAGTTGTTTCATCACCTCTATATTCTGCAGACACCTGTAGACAGGATGATGAGAGTTTATGTATAAGACAAATAAAACAAACCTGAGGCCAGATCAGCATCTGCTGAACTTCACCCATTCCCCTCTTGTATACTTACATGGGGGGATTGTCAGTGGCCTCTCTCACAGAGCTCCATGGCTGGGGGGGTTCTGGACTTGCAAATCTTAATGGACCTACTGGAGGCTTCGCGAAGGGAACACCATAGAAAGCGTGTACAGTTCTGTCCGTCTCCTTCGCTGATAGCGTCTTCCCCCGGAGAGTTCCGTACTGTGTCTCCAACAGAGGCCTGTCCTCCTCCTGTCCTGAAATCACATCAGCAATAATAGTGTGTGGACTGCCAAGTCCAAATATTGCACAGAAAAACAGCTGCTCCAATGCTGGATGTATTAATACAGGTATTCTAAGCAACTCCCACGTTTCAGGATAAGTGGCCCCACCAGCTTTGTACCTCATCTTCTCTATGCGCAATAATCCACGGACACATGTCAAATGCAACCTTGTCAGTTACTAAGGCAGCGCTGTTTGCTCCTCACATTCCCCCTGTTGTCATCACAGAGGGAAGACTGAGCACAGAGCTAGTGGGGCCCAGTCCATGTACACTGCAGGGGCCCCTGTCCGGTGTCAACTTCAGTTCTGCTAGTTTAGGGGGGGAATTGGGCGGTGGTAACGAAGCATTATATTGTGGGTAGAAAAATCAATTACACTTTCACTGTTCCATGTCCAGAGGACAGAGCCAGGTAACAGTGACTACAGGCAATACAAACACATGCACACACACACTACACAGATAGATACACACATGCGTTCCTGCACACACATATACTCACACACACACACACACACACACACACACACACACACACACACACACCCTCTCTATTTAATTGATGCGTTTCTTTAACCTAATCTTTCAGTGTAAACTGTTTGTGTGATGAAATCTTCTATATACACCCAGGATTATTACTGCCTCTGCCATGATCTTGGACCTAATGCTCTACAAGTCATCCACTACAAGCTATATAAGGCAGGATCTCATTTATGTGACTAATATGCACTGACTTGTTTGTGTGTGGTACAGTTCTGCATGTAATGTGAGCAAAGACAGACCTCTGCCCTATAGATTAGCAAGTGTGATATTTTCACAGGTAAATGAAGCGACAAGCGACATTGTTGCCAACTGGGGACTATAATTATTGAGCCAGGTTGGTGAATGTACGATGAGCTGACTGATCATGTGACAGAGCTCAGCGTCACATGATCAGTGAATATACAGAATTTAAGTTACTACCAAGGACACACTGCTACAGAACAAGGGCGGAACTATGGAGGGTGCAGGGCCTGGGAAGCTAGAGGTGCATTGCTGGTCCCCTGCAAAGCATGTAGCTATTGGGTGCAGCAATGCACTGTCCCACCCCTGCTGCTGAGCCAGATGACCCACACAGGATATACACAGACCTTGCAGCACTGCCAGCCCCATTGTGCCAGGTTTACTGAATGTGATAACACTGCACCTTTTTACATTTTACAAAATCCTCTTCAAATATAGAGTGGTGAAGCCCAGATAATAGGAGTAGATGGTAATAGATGCATCCGAAATGCAGAAAAAGTGGAATTGCACTTGGCAAATACAGAAAAATAGGGACATTTCATCAAGCAAGAAATACCAGGGACAAACCTGGAGAACCTGGGACTGTTCATGGAAATTAAGGACAGTTGTCAGCATTATACACTAACTAGCAGCATAAGGTATAGGCCATAATACCAGGGAAAGCTTTGTATGTATAGAGCTTGCACTCCTTCCAGAACACAATACTCTACCCTTGTGTTATACAGCAATCTTGTAGGACTGGGTTCTCAGCTCCAGGAGGGAGGTGGGGGGGGGGGGGATACCCGGCTGCCAGTGTGGGAGAGGGACACAGTAATAAGTTGATGTCTGGGGACAATAAGAATTCACATTGTGGTGGGAAGCTGGATATTCTATATCTGTAGCTATAGGACATGTATGTAAATTGTACAGCAGAGGAAGGACCGGACATCAGTATTTGCTGCTCTGTCACACCTTACATCACTGCCTGCATTCATCCTATGCTACGTTACAACCAAAACACCACGTTTAGTCACATTCAGCGTAGTCTGTTCCATGGACCACAATAAGTCATCTTCACTGAACTTAATGTCATTTATTGGCACTATCATTAATATCGATGAACGTATTTGTATTACTGCGCTGTATAATATACTATATAAATGATAAATATATCCACCATGCACACTCACTTCTCTGCAGCAGGCGGCCATGTTTGGAGGGAGGGGCTGCAGAGTTTGAGTGACAGCTTGTCACACTTGCTGTGTGGATTCACACACAGGGGAGGACCGGTGAACTAATAGTAACACAAAGAACTTCAGTCTCAGTGGTTTTACCTGCAGAAGATATGGGCGGAGCTTCAGCTGTCTGTAATTGGGAGTGGTGGGTTATTAATTTGTAACAGAGCGGCAGTGATCTACCTCCCTGGTTCATATATGAACATTTCCATGTTGTGGTTTAGTGGTCATTTAAATACTCCTCAATAAATGTTCATTTATTAAACCCAAGGAATGTGGAAACTGAGAAGTCATATTATTTGCAGCAAACAGAGAGCTGCACTGTGTAGTTGGTAAACATTGTTGGGGCAAATCTTTCAAACCTGTTCCTATAAATCAGAAAGAGCTGGTAACTATGTACAGTATGACCTGTGTTACCGGTCAGTGGCCTCTATAGTGCCATAAATAGGAGGATGCCGCTAAGGTCATGGATCAGTGCAGCAGAATCTGTCTCTTCTTTGTCAGTTGATGCATCATCTTTTGTGACTAATTTGCACCATTTTCATGTAAAAAAAACTATTTCTTCACCTACAGGTTGCAGCAACAATAGAGCAGGTTATGTAACTTCTACAGTATCTTGGCAACATTTGAATTAATGCAATTTATTGATAAGCAATCTGCATCTAAATAGGAGAGAGAAATATATATTCACAATGTAACTAGTGTTAGATTACCCAATCCCTTCTGTTACTACCTAGACCCCGAGATTCTCACACACTGATCCATTAGTAGCTGCGCAGACCCCGAGATTCTTACACACACTGATACATTAGTAGCTGCACAGACCCCGAGATTCACACACACTGATACATTAGTAGCTGCACAGACCCTGAGATTCTCACACACTGATACATTAGTAGCTGCATAGACCTCGAGATTCACACACACTGATCCATTAGTAGCTGCATAGACCCCGAGATTCTTACACACACTGATACATTAGTAGCTGCACAGACCTCGAGATTCACACACACTGATCCATTAGTAGCTGCATAGACCCCGAGATTCTTACACACACTGATACATTAGTAGCTGCACAGACCCCGAGATTCTCACACACTGATCCATGAGTAGCTGCATAGACCCCGAGATTCTTACACACACTGATACATTAGTAGCTGCACAGACCCCGAGATTCACACACACTGATCCATTAGTAGCTGCACAGACCCCGAGATTCTTACACACACTGATACATTAGTAGCTGCACAGACCCCGAGATTCTCCCACACACTGATACATTAGTAGCTGCACAGACGCCGAGATTCTTACACACACTGATACATTAGTAGCTGCATAGACCCCGAGATTCTCACACACACTGATACATTAGTAGCTGCATAGACTCCGAGATTCTTACACACACTGATACATTAGTAGCTGCATAGACCCTGAGATTCTCACACACACTGATACATTAGTAGCTGCATAGACCCCGAGATTCTTACACACACTGATACATTAGTAGCTGCATAGACCCTGAGATTCTCACACACACTGATCCATTAGTAGCTGCATAGACCCCGAGATTCTTACACACACTGATACATTAGTAGCTGCACAGACCCCGAGATTCTCCCACACACTGATACATTAGTAGCTGCATAGACCCTGAGATTCTCACACACATCATCATCATCATCACATCATCACCATTTATTTATATAGCGCCACTGAGTCCGCAGCGCTGTACAGAGAACTCATTCACATCAGTCCCTGCCCCATTGGATCTTAGGTATTCAATTGTTAGCGAGATGCGTTAAAATTTTGTAAAAAAAAACCCCCCTCAATTCAATTGTTTTTTTGCATGCACCCCCTCGCGCTCTATTATTGGTCATAGCGAGTTTGAAATGGTAAAGGCACTCATTTTACTATAAAAAAATAAAAATAAATTAATGCAATCAAGAATGGCCCCAGCACTGCAAAGAAGATTGGGCCCCTACACTGCAATCAAGAAGGGCCCCAGCACTGCACAAGAGAATGGGCCCCCACACTGCAATGAAGAAGGGCCCCAGCACTGCAAGCAACAATGGCCCCCCCCCCTGTACAGCAGAATTAAAGATTTTACAAGGAGGTACATTTTTTGAAATTTACAAACATTTGAACACTGGCCAAGCATGGACATTTGTAAGGTACAAATATTTGTGGGACAGTGGGCAAGCCGGACCTTTCTTCGAAGGTAAAAATATTTGTTGGGACTTTGCGTAAATGAGTGTGTGTAAGTAAAGCATCATAAAACTGAGGATTTCGTCCATGGTGAGTATTTTGTATTTTTTTTTTTTATTAAAATCTATGGTGTACATGCGGGTGTTTACTGTATTTCTTGGGGTTTTATTATTTTTAATAAAGATTTGTGGTTGGAATGAGGGTGTTGTGCTTTTATTTAACATTTTGCTTTGTGGAACTACAGATCACAGCCAGCCGTGGGTGTAAGAGCATGTTGGCACTTGTGGTTCTACTACAAGTGCAAACATGCCCTGGCTGCTATGGGTACGCTGGTGGTTGTAGTTAGACAAGTAGCAGCATGCCCTACTATTTAGGACAACATGGCTGGCTGGGACATGTAGTTCCACAAGTAAAAAAAAATTTTTTTGTTTTTTTTCCATACAAAATCCCCATTTATTACCCTACCACCCACAGCCCAGGGGTAGTAGGAAGAGCCCTAGTGCTATCGGCACTGGCCTGGGTGTCCCTAGGGGGGTGGCCCGCTTACATTTTTCAGCGGACCACAATCCCTAGGGAATCCAGGCCAGCGCTGAGCAGTCTGTGGGTGTTTAGTCACTATGGCCGTGGGACCCAAACTGCGTTCCCCCCCCCCCCCCCCCTGTTATAGTGCCTATCACCCCGGCTGGTTTGCCTAGTGCTGGTTCAATTAAAATAGGGGGAACCCTACGCCAAATTTTTCAAAGATTTTAACTCACACATCAATAGCCTGCCAGCACTAGGGCTAAGACTAAATAGAGTGGGGAGCAAACGATTTTGCTTTTAAAAAATAAATAAAAAAAACATGATACTTTTTGGCACAACCACCCCCCCCCCTCCCTCCTTAAAAACAAAAAAATAATATAAAAAAGTTTTAAATACATGCACCACTATGGTTTTTTCTAAAGGGGGAAATTTCCAAAAATTATTAATTATTATACACTTTTTTTAGTACTTTTCTTTTTTTAGGTTACTTTTATGAACTTTTACACCTATTTTCTCAGTTTAATGTATATTTTTCTTAACTTAATAAAATTTTTTTTTCTTTGAGCAGACCATGGAGGTGCGAGATAAAACAGCAGATTTGCCTTTTTCACACTCGGCGTTAAAAAACAATTGAATAGCTTTTTCCGCTAAGGGTTCGCATCCAGCCTATACTTTAACATTGACAAACGCTTGGAGCGCGATAACACCGTTTCGGTAAGAAAAAAAAAAAAAAAAAGAATAGAATTGCGTGAGAGGTTTTCGCGCTCGAAAATAAGGTAAAATAGCCAAAAAATGACTTTTCACGCTCGAACTTCCAGACTCGCTAACAATTGAATACCCCCCTTACAGTCTAAATTCCCTAACACACACACACAGACAGAGAGATAGAAACTACGGTCAATTTTGATAGCAGCCAATTTACCTACTAGTATGTTTTTGGAGTGTGGGAGGAAACCCACGCAAACACAGGGAGAACATACAAACTCCAGACAGATAAGGCCATGGTCGGGAATTGAACTCATGACCCCAGTGCTGTGAGGCAGAAGTGCTAACCACTTAGCCACCGTGCTGCCCACTGAGACATAAGTAGCTGCATAGACCCCGAGATTCTCACACACTGATACATTAGTAGCTGCACAGACTGAGATTCTCACACAAACTGATACATTGTAGAACAGACAATCAGCCTTATGCCTATCCTAAGTACAATGTAACTGCCGCCTTCAGTTAGAGCCATGAAAGTCATGTGATGTTTCTTACCTGTTGCCAGAGCCCCCAGTGTGAGGGTGAACAGTATAATCCCTCTCATCATTGTCCCCATTATTCAGGAATGAGCAGTGCTTGCAGCCCAGGAAGAAGATCTCTGGAACTATGAATACGAGAACTGTTGTGGGCTGGAATTTAAACCTCTGGACAGAACTGTAACGTGACTTGTGATTGGCTGCTGAAGATGTCAGTCACTGGCTGATAAACTGCAAGTTTTCATGTCTATATCAGGACATGTAAAAGCACCAGATTTCATCACCTGTATCACATTGTATCAGGATGTAGCAAAACATAAATGTAGTGATGTGGAAGCCAACCTGATTGACACAATATTGACTCTTTATGGTTAATATTGTTTCAATTAAGCAATACAATATATATGTCCAATTATGTTCAAAGTTTGACATGGTTTGAGCAGAGGTATTCTTAGTGCAGAAGGACAATCTTATTTATCTATAAGTTTAAAGAACAATGAGAAAGGTGAAGCTAAATAAAGTGACATGAGATTTGCGATTCCAACAATTATAACAATGTTGGTTTATGTGGTTTCCTTATCTCAAGGGAGTGTTACGAGCCGCGGCGGTGCCCAGCCGCCGCGACTCACTCACCTGCGTCCCGGCCGTTGCTATGGCGACCGGGACGTCACTTCCGGCCCTGACCCGGCTGTTGCCGGGGCAACGAGAAGACGCTTCGGCGCTGCGTCCCGGCAATGAGAGGAAGCCGGGCGCAGCGCTCACCATATTCTCTAGCCTGTGGGCTAATTAATGCAACTTATTAATTATGCTGGGGGCTGTGTCTAATTCAGAGCTAGGCTCTGATTGGTGGCCACTGGTATTTAGGGCAGTGAGGTCTGCAGCCTCATTGCCGGTTATAGCTTCTGTGCTCCAGTCTGCTGACCTGCTTGTTCCAGTTCCTGTATCTACGTTTTGACTTCCCGTGTATGACCCTTGGCTTCGTATTTGACTTCGCTTGTGTTTCCTGTGACCCTGATCCTTGGCTCGTTTACCCGTTCTGCTACTTTGCCTGTGACCTCTGACCTCAGCTTGTTCGTTGTTACTGTTACCTGCTGCCGGCCTTTGACCCCTGCGTGGACCTGACTCTTCTTGCCTGGGTTCTCCCCAGCCGGTACACACTTCACGACCCTCTGTCAGTCTGCAGCCCAGTCTGTCCCCACCATCAGGGGCTCCAGTGAACACCTGACTGGCAGAGTAGACTCCGGGTTGTGTTGTGCTGGCTGGAGGGGTTCCTAACAGGGAGACAATGTTCAATACAAACTTCTTTACCATATTAGCAAACTGTAAATAAAATTATAGATCTTTACATTGTCTAACAGTTGCTGTTAAAATGTATAAAAGCATGTACTTGTGTGCACCATGAGACATCTCTCTCTGCTTGAGAGGTGTCCACATCTGATGTGAAAGGAATAAAGACATCAGACTTACTTCAGAAGACTTTGGTGGCCTTGTCCGAGATTTCAATATCTACATTTCACCTGAACCCCTTTCCCTCTGGTGCCCATTGGAGAAAAATCTACTGGCCAGAAGGTAAGCTTTTACCTATTATCTTTAGCGGGCCCAGAGGATGAAAGAATCAGATGATTGTGGTGCCGAAATCTTGAGCTTGTAAGTAAGTGATGAACTCAAATGACTGTTTATAACCTGGTTATTAGATAAGTTGTGTAACTGTTGTAGTTTTTTTTATGTTGTTATTGCTGCTGTTATTATACTGTTCTTGTTAGTAGTTGGGTTTAGTATATTTAGTTGTCAAAGAATGAGTGAAAAGGACCTTGCGTGATTTACATGTGTGTTTATAAATGGAAGTGACCAAGGCTGGGAATATATGTCTGGGATTTGAATAAACCCAGATCTCAGACTGAACCTCGTGCCTCACGCCACTGAATGAGGTTCCCACAAACATTCCCTAAAGTGTGTGAGCGTCCATAAGGGTCCGCAGGCGCTATTTCAGTGCCTTGAATGTGTAAAGTAGAATACCTGCAGTTTCGCTTTCAGATTGCATCGCTGGTGAAAGTGGTCAGGTAATTGATGAGCTGATCGTACGGGATCAGACGTAGTCTAAAATAGTATGGAAGACTGTGTGATTTCTTCGAATACTCATCAGAGTAAATCATAAACTATTCCTACTGGGATTAGATATAGAGATTGAGTGACCTATGAGAAAAGTGTAAATTGTGAATTATCGCTAAGATTCTACGGTCTGACGAGACCTAGAGGTTCTGTAAATTTAGTAAGAAAACTGCGGGATTCTTATGAGCGCCATATTATATTAAGGTAGGGTATAATAATGGGACAGATCAAACTCTAGTATGGTAGAAATATGCCTGCAGGTAAGCCTGCCCGATATTTTCAGAAATATGGTCACAGAGGATGCATCAGAATAAATTGTTACTTATCATTGTAAATTCTACAGTCTGACGAGACCTAGGGGTTCTTATACTCACAATATTATATTAAGGTAGGATATACTTATGTGGCAGATCAACCATGGTGTGGTAGAATTCCCTGCGGGGTCACCTACCTTGATAATGTTTCATAAATATGGTCACAAAGGATGTAAGTATGTGTAGGAATGAAACTATGTAATGTGCAAGACAAACAATACCCTTTCCTATAGAAAGGATATTTGATGTGTATGTGTTAAGTTAACTAGAAAAAAATTACTAAACAAGGCAGTATGTAGTAACAAATATGCTAGAAAACTATGTATTTTAGATGGGGCAAACTAACCCTTTACTGATGCCCGCTTCCCCTATGAGCAACGCCCTAAGCTATACCCAATAATGTAAAATAAATGAAAGACAATAAGAAAAAAAAGGCAATCATAAAAAATTGGATACATTGTAGAAATGCAAATGCTAAGTGTTTTGAGAAAGAAAAATAATAATAAGCCACTGGAAATTCATTCTTGGTAAAGCATGGGGTCTAAAGGTTTAAACAAAAATTTGCAAGTATGTTTATATCAATTTATTTTGGGGGTACATATATTTTAAGGTTAATTAAATGGTCTCCATGGAGCAGTAAAATAAACGCTTTGAAATGAGAAATCTGATCAGTAAAAGTTTTTTTTATATTTCATTTCATATTAATGTTATTGTATTGTATCTTTCTTGTATTTTTCATTGTGAAAATGTGTTGTATTGTCTCCCTCTAACCCACTGTAAGTTAAATTTCTAAGTGATAAATTTTACAGCAGCTGTTCTGAATACCCACAAAAACAAAAGAGTCATAGAGACAAGTTTTAGCGACAATGAGAACGTTTTTCAGCTTCACCCACAGCCCCCTTTCCTCTGAAGGCGCAGAGAGTTTCATAGATAGTAAATTTCTGCGAGAAGTTTGTAAGGAAGTAGTACTATGCCATGATATTACATTTTCTGTGCAGAAAGAAAGATAAAGATAGGAAAGTATTCTTTTAGAGTTGAGTTTTTGAAAAAGTGTTCAGAAATGTAAAATAAGTACTGCTCATCTAGCAGCATAGCACACAGAGAGATAAAAGGGAGGGGCACACAGAGCTGGATTAAGGCTTTGGGGGGCCCGGGGCACTTAAGACAGGGGGGTCCCTAAGATCTAAAATTAAGGGCATAGTGACACATCCTGCATTACATCACCTACAGCCCACAATATGACACTTATAGCTCTCCCAGAGGGCTCACCTAGGTTGTCTGCATAAGAAAAATCATTGCTTCCACAAACTAAAATACTGTACATTAAAACAATCATCAAAACAACACATTAAAATGGGTATTGACACCACACATTAAAACTAGCAATGATACCACACACTAAAACTAGCAATGATATCGCACATTAAAAATAACATTTATAATGCACATTAAAACTAGCAATGATACCGCAAATTAAAAATACCATTGATAATGCATCATTGGGCATGGCCAGGCCACCCTCCTACAGACAAAAAACCTGCATTGTTGTGTACACCATTGAACAGTCACCAAAAATTGGGATTGTCCCACTAGAATCACAACATTTCACAGACTCTGCTGCTCTCTCCTACCTGTTCTCACTTTCACCACCTGTGCTGCAGGTTTCTTTAGTTGCGGCTTGTCTGGATCCTGGAATGTTGGGGGCCCTATTTGGGAAAAAAAATGGGTAAATTTAGAAAATTACAGCCAGCCCTGGTGTTAAATCAATAGCACCCATGATTAATAATTAGGCCTTCCTCCAGCCCCAACATTAAAATAATAGTATTCCCATTTAATTAATAAACCTATTTCCCTCCCTACAAACAGCCCCAACAATAAATTAATAGTATTTGCATTTCAGAAATATACCTATTTCCCGAAACCGTCACTGCCATTAAATAATTCATAGGCACATTTAATAAAGGGACCTCATTCTCCCCAAACTCACCCCCACATTCAGTAGCGCCCAAACCACCCCATCTTAAATTAATAGTCCCCACTATTGTGCCCCTCCCCCCCTTTTTCCTCATGCTGTGTCTTTCACCCTTTTTTCTTACTGTGCCTCTCTCCCCCTTTATCCTCATACTGAGCCTCTCTCCCCCTTTATCCTCATACTGTGCCTCTCTCCCCCTTTTTTCTCATACTGTGCCTCTCCCCCCTTTTTTCTCATGCTGTGCCTTTCCCCCTTTTTCCTTACTGTGCCTCTCTAATTTCCTTTTTCCTCATAGTGTGCTTTTCTGCATTATTCCCTTTTTTTACTTACCTTTCTATTAGCTTCTTTCTTCTCTTCTGTCTTCTTGTTTCTTTCTTGGTCCTCTCCGCGGTGCTCCTCACTGAATGACAGTCGTGACTTGATGACATCACGCCTGTCATTCAGTGTTAACAGTGCAGAGAGGAAGGAGGAGGGATCAGGTCAGTACTGTATATCTATTTTTTTTTTTACTACCCCCCACCAACACAGTTTGTCGGTTTTTGTGTTTTGTTTTGTTCTGCCTCACTAATGGTCAAGAGTCGCCTGGTGAGTGTCTTTTTAGACTCTGGGGGTACATTAGAGGTAACATACCTCCAATGTGTTTTTGTTTTCCTTGTATGACAATTGTTGACATGATTATTATTGCTACTGATATTTTATATGAAAATTGCATTGTGCTTCATCTAAACAAGACAATGTTTGTTAAAATTCAGTGATGATATTTCTGTTCTGTACATATATATGCAATGATAATTAATGAGTTAAAAGATATTTTTTTCATAGTCTGGATTAGAAAATGTTAGATTAATGGAAGTATTTATTTTAACATAGAATGTTGTAGAATTGTAGGGAATCCTGGGAAAAGGTAGATATTCTCAAGTGACATGCGCAACCAATTAATGGGTCCTAGGGAGAATGGTCAGATCTTTCTCTGATTCCACTGTGACAGTTTAGGATACAGGTACAGTGTTCTTGGGGGCATATTCAATTGTTGGCGTTACATCCAAAAGTAACGCGCCCAACGCACTATTACGTAATGATGGTAATAGTGCGCGTAAATACTGGTATTACGGTACTTTTCTCGCTGGATTTCAGCTCGCGGATCAGGGAGCTGCGAGCTGAAATCCGGCTTACTATTACCGTAATACCGGTAATAGTTTTTCCGTGGCGGGAACCGCGGACACTTGAATATGTCCCTTGGTGTTTAAAATGTCATGAAGTAAGAAACAAAAAATAAAAAAAATTGGTTTTTTTAAATATAAATTTTGATGACCATATTTATAAAACAAGAAAAGGAACACTGGGTATCTAACAGATGTGCCAAAATTTATTCTGAATTCTGGGTTGATCCAGTGAGATGGGCAGTGTGTCTAAAATCACTGTTCAAGCCATAAGCGGTTGCTGCTCATGGTGTTTGTTATAGGGGTAAGGAAGGAATGATTAGTACAGCTAGCTTCTGGGTTTTTCTTCCATTGCCCAAACCTTTTGCAGTTCATGCCACACATTCTTGTAAAACAACCTAGGCAAATCTACTACAGTGTCAGAATCTGGCCGTCTATCAAGAACTCAATGGGCTAGATTTACTAAGCTGCGGGTTTGAAAAAGTGGGGATGCCTATAGCAACCAATCACATTCTAGCTTTCATTTATTTAGTACTTTCTACAAAATGACAGCTAGAATCTGATTGGTTGCTATAGGCAACATCCCCACTTTTTCAAACCCGCAGCTTAGTAAATCTAGCCCAATGTCCCTTCAATGTATTGCAGGTTGACTTCATTCAGCTTCCTAAAGTAAGACAATGTGAATATATACTGGTATGTGTTTATTTATGGATGCATTAGAGCATGGCCATGTGCAAAGGCCACTGTGTAGACAACTGCAGAGAAACTATTAGCTGAATTTGTTTGTAGATATGGCCTTCCTTTGGTACTTTCCTTTGATAGGACAACAACATTTGTTGCTCAGGTCACACAAATTATGTGTCAAGTTTTAGGTATAAAACAAAAACTTCATACCTCTACCATCAGCAAAGCAGTGGTAAGGTCGAGAGATACAATGGGACTATAAAAAACAAACTTGCAAATGTCCAGAAGCAAACAGGCTTGCCTTGGCTTGATGCCATACCCTTGGTGCTTTTCTCTATCAGAACAATGCCAAGAGGTGCAACTAAGTTATCACCCTGTGAAATCCTGTTTGGAAGACCAGGTAACAATGGGCTGAATCCCATAGTCCCAGGACAAATGTCTCTTCAAATCGGACAAGACTTATTAATAAAGTATGTAAAGGAGTTACAAACCAATCTTGTCTTCAATCATAAACAAGTTGCTGACTCCCTCCCCAACGAACCAGATGTGCAGTGTCATACCTTGCAGCCCGGAGATTTGGTATTTGCTGAAAAGTTCCAGAGGAAAGGAGCCCTCGACCCGAGGTGGGACGGACTATTACAGGTACTACTGACTACGCCTACAGTAGTAATGGTAGAAGGTAAGGACACCTGGATCCGCACATCGCATTGCAAAAAGATAATAAAAGAACAAAAGGGAGGTGCTAACAAGTCTGATCAAACCTTAATCCCCAGTGACCGCAATTCCCTTTAGCAAGGAGGCCATAATAACGCCCCAGTGTATGTGTCACCACCTAAGACCGAAAAGAATACTCTCTACCCGTGAAAATTTAATTTTTTTATTCTGATTATGACAATGGCGGTTGCTTCTGCAGCATGGACTGAGAACACTATACACCAGCTTCATTTGGCTACTGCAAATGTGACTAATCAAACTGATTGTTGGGTTTGTACTCATATATCTACCTCGGCAGAAAGGGGTATTGCATTGTATGCTATTCATGTAGCGGTAGAAGAAATTGTGGTTAACAATGGCATAATCCAATTCAGGCATCGTATGCATTACAAAATCAATATATTAGACTGGCAGACCTAGCATCTGTGGACAATTTAAGAGCCCAGTGAGGAAGGAATATAGACATACATTTCAAAATGTCATTAGAGATGTCAGATTAAAAGATAGGTAGGCCATTCCAATTACACACAAGCTAACATTTGGTTTTGGGCATCTGAGAAAAATAATGACCTCCTTACATTTGATTATAACATGACCTGTAGATGGAGTAATACCGACCAACCTTCCAAAAATGTAATTTTACACATTATCCAGACCTAGATAGATGGATGGGTGCAGGAATATACCAGGAGAAGGATGAGATCCCTTTGGATGGTTAGGCAAAGGAATATCAAATAAGATTTCAGGTTTTATGCAATATGTGATTATTTTTAATGTACTATGCTTTATTATCTGTGTATTTTTTTTAAAAAGTATCCTAATGATTTCCAGTAAATGTAGAAAACCATATAGAATGAAAATTATTCCAGAACACATGTATATGCAAGGGACTTTGAGAAATCAGGAGGGTGAGTGATTCCTTGTAGTTCTGTATGAAAAATACAGGCACTGGGCCCATTCCTGTATGTTTTTTTCCTTTGTACCCATGTTTATACATTATTGTAAGCTTTTATTGTATAATGTGATCAATATTGATCAAAGGGAGGAATGATGTGGAAGCCAACCTGATTGACACAATATTGACTCTTTATGGTTAATATTGTTTCAATTAAGCAATACAATATTCTTATGTTTTATATGTCCAATTCTGTTCTTTTCAGAATTCAGCTGGAAGAGGTCCAATTTTGACATAGTTTGAGCAGAGGTATTCTTAGTGCAAACAGACAATCTTATTTACCGATAAGTTTAAAGAACAATGAGAAAGGTGAAGCTAAATAAAGTGAAGTGAGATTTGCGATCCCAACAATTATAACAATGTTGGTTTATGTGGTTTCCTTATCTCAAGGTAGACAATGTCCAATACAAACTTCTTTACCATATTAGCAAACTGTAAATAAAATTATAGATCTTTACATTGTCCAACATATGCTGTTAAAATGTATTAAAAGCATGTACTTGTGTGCACCATGACACACCTCTCTCTGTTTGAGAGGTGTCCACATCTGATGTGAAAGGAATAAAGATTTCATACTTACTTCAGAAAACTTTGAAAATACTTTTTGCTTTATCAGTAGCCAAGAAGATCTGCATTGTGTCCAGTCATATTCTGGAGGGTGCATGAAATATATGTCTGATTTCCTACGGCACTTTGCTACTGACAAGGAGTAAACATTACTCATAGACTGAGCTTCTCAGAGCATAGAGCTCTGAATGACTGTTGTAGGGATATAGAATTGTCACTGACTCCATAGGAAAGCAGTGATGGTGGCACCTGTGTGATGTGGGCATAGGGCAATGCCAGGCCGGCTTTTTACAATTCTAAGACTCTCTGACCAGCCGACCGCAGCTTCAAAAGTGATGAAATGATCTGTCATTATATGACAGAGAATGGGGGACGCTGCTCCCGGGTACAGCACTAGTTTACTATCAATCAATGCTTGGAGAAGCCCTTTAATATATTTATGTTATCACCATAGAGCAGCAGAGACATTAATAACAGCTTATTGTGAATCATCTTATTATCAATTGGAGAAGAGAAGTTAAAAATGTGTAAATTTCCTGTTAGTAGGATGCACCTGTTCACAGCCTGGAAACCATTGTGGTTAGAATTGCTATTAGGAATGCTTAGTGTTATTTCCCATCCACAAAACATTTGTATGTATAGCACAAATAGATCATATTGATCTCCCCTATACAATTCCTGCTGAGTGGTTTCCTCGCACACAAGTATCACCTGTGGCAAAATGGGCAGTTTGTCACAGATTGTTACTAGAGTCACTGATAGTCTTTCTAGGAGTCAGCAAACTCCTGCTGCAGACAGGGTTAATCCTTCTCTGCACACGGAGCACAGGATCACTGGTGGAGCACACGGGTGTGATTCATTTCTGGTTTAGTAGGTAGTTAGTGCTGGGAACAGGACCTGATTATCCAATAGGCTGACTAGGCTGTAGCCTAGGGCACAAAATGTTTGGGAATGCAAAACTGTGATAGGAGAAGTATAAACTGAAATTCATTTTAAAATAATAAAAAAAGAGAATAGCCATTCTCCCAAAAAAAAAAAAAAAAGAAAACATGAAAGATAAATGTAGTAAGGTTTCAATCTTGATGTATTCCCATGGTAAAGGCTGAAGACACTGAGTCCTCCTCGAGCGGGTGCTTGAGGATAAGCGGGTAGGAGAGAGAAGGATGGTGGCAGACGCAGGCGTAACAGCCCCTCCCCCTTCCCCTTTAGCAGTTCACGTTCACGCCTCTGCTCTGCTATACAGTTCTGATGTTTATGAAAATGAAATGAGTGAGAAAGATTGTTGTGACCCTTTTAAAAAAACAAGTGGATCAAAAACAAAAGAACAAAAACACTGGTGAGGGGAAAGGAAGCTGGATTTTAAATTAAAGACAAGTTCATTTTACCTACCTTGTATTAGCCTGGCGTGGTAATTGATTGGGCACTGAGGACATATTAGCCTAGGGCGGCCTGAACCCTTAATCAGGCCCTGGCTGGGAAGGACGCATAAATAGCTGATTTTGTGTTGTGACGCTGGTGGTTAGTGAGCTGACTGTTTAGCTAGAAGCAGGGTCACGGGAAACTGTAAATACTTTTGTGTGTTTGATGCTGGAACTACACCTCCTGCTGCACCATCCTGACATCACTGAATAAAGTGCAGCCAAGTGGTTCACGATGACAATCAGGATTTGGATTTGTGAGAAGCTTGGACATAGTGCGGAGTGCACCTTCTTCCAGACGGACCTTAACCTAGATGTGAAGGCAGGGGTCCCGGAATCACCAACGGAAACAGCAGAAGAGAAAGAGTTAGCTTTCTGGTGGAACCCAAGGTTATAGAAGAACGGGGATGTATGTGTTGCGGAATGGCAGGAATTGTTGTATGCAAACTCCGCCCAAGGTAAGAGAGAGGACCAGTTATCATGGAACTTGGAAACATAGATGCGCAGGAACTGTTCCAAGGATTGGTTGGTTCTCTCCGTCTGACCATTCGATTGAGGGTGATAAGCTGAGGACAAACTGATATTTATTCTGAGGGAATTGCAAAAGGACCTCCAGAATTGTGCAACAAACTGGGACCCTCGGTCTGAGACGATGTTGTCGAAGTCGTATAATTGGATGAACGAAAGTATATTGGTTAATATTGTTTTGCCGTGCGATTGCGATCTGTATGCCACGTAACACGTGGCATGGTGCGATCGCACGGTAAAATACGCACGCACACACTCGCATTACAACATTTAGTTATTTGTATAATTCATATTGGTTCCGTTACACTGTAATTTATGAGCAGACAGTATTTGGTTTATTATTAGTATATATATATATATATATATATATATATATATATATATAATGATTATATGTACACTTCAGTGATATTTGGATTCCTTAGATTGAATCAGCCTATGACCTGTTTAGCCTAGACCCATCTCATGTCTGGACCTATAGAAGCAAGCCACATCATTTGCATTGTTCTCTGTAACACTGAGTGTGTATATATGATATATGCATAGCTGTGCACCCAGTCCTCAGTCTTCACTGACCGCAGTATTCTAACAGATAGACTGTCCACCGGGTCCCATGGCTGCGCAGCGAGCGCATGCGATAGCAGCGGTATGTATTTATCTTTTGGTATTGGCTGTACTGTACTGTATCATAATATAATAATGTATTGAATTGTTGACTATTTACATCTGCTAAAATAAATTACTTTGTGCGTTAGAAACACAATACAATCGCCTATGCAATGCTTATTTGAAAACGATAGAATTACTTTAATAATGTCTTCCGGAAGGCCGTGGAGACGGAAGATATGTGTAATGAATAAGGTGGCCAAGCTTCTGGCACTCGGCAGATTAGGTAAGGGTACCAAGTGTGCCATTTTGCTGAATCGGTCAACCACCCAAATGGTGTTATGACCCGAAGACAATGGGAGGTCGATAATAAAGTCCATTGAAAGATGGGTCCAAGGCCTGCTTGTAGTCGTGAAGGGTAGCAGTTGACCAGGAGGACGGTTTCTGGAAGATTTATTTCTGCCACATTCTGGGCAGGCGCTTACGTAGTTTTCCACAGCAGAAGATCTGGTGGGCCACCAAAGCCAGTGGGAATGTATTTCAATGGTAATATGGATTCCAGAATAACCTGCTGAGCGGTTGTCGTGGTATTCGATGAGGACAGACTTCCTCAGATGAACTGGAACAAACAATTTATTAGCGGGTGTCTGAGCTGGAGCAATTTTCTCGAACTGGCGGATCTTGGGTTAGACCGATACGAATGGGGGTTGAGGGAATAATAGGCTGCGGGTCAGGAGGCTGAGGATGGCATGCCATAAAGCTCAGAGACAGAGAATCAGCCTTGGTATTCTTTGATCCTAGATGGTAAGTGATGAGAAAGTTGAACCGGGTGCAAAACAAAGCCCAGCGGGCCTGCCGAGGATTTAGAGTTTTGGCAGTCTGAATATACAGAAGGTTTTTGTGGTCAGTGAAGATTGTTATAGCATTAGCTGCTCCTTCTAACCAATGCCGCCACTCTTCAAGGGCCCACTTGATGGCCTATAATTCCTGATTCCCAACATCATAATTAATTTCAGCAGGCGAAAATTATATGCACACGGATGCAATTTCTTGCTTTGTGGATCTCTTTGAGAGAGAATGGCGCCTCCTTCTACATCTGAAACGTCCACTTCTACAATGAACGGGAATTCAGGGTCTGGGTGAATAAGAACAGGAGCAGATGTGAAGGCGGCCTTAAGGGTAGAAAAGCTCGCCAACGCCTACGAAGACCAATTAGTCGTGTCTGCGCCCTTCCGGGTGAGAGTGGTAATAGGAGCCACCAGGGAAGAAAATGAGCGTATAAACCTCCGATAGTAGTTGGCGAATCCAAGGAACCTTTGAATCGCCTCGAGGTTTGTAGGAAGAACCCAGTCCTGGATTGCTTGGACTTTACTGGGATCCATGGAGAAACCAGATGAAGACATGATATATCCTAAGAAGGCGCCTCCTTCTACATCTGAAGCGTCCACTTCTACATTGAACGGGAGTTCAGGGTCTGGGTGCCTAAGAACGGGAGCAGATGTGAAGGCGGCCTTAAGGGCAGAAAAGCTTGACAACGCCTCCGAAGACCAATTAGTCGTGTCTGTGCCCTTCCAGGTGAGAGCGGTAATAGGAGCCACCAGGGAAGAAAATGAGCGTATAAACCTCTGATAGTAAGGTAGGTTTGTAGGAAGAACCCAGTCCTGGATTGCTTGGGCTTTACTGGGATTCATGGAGAAACCAGATGAAGAATTGATATATTCTAAGAAGGCCACCCTGGAGACTTCGAAATCGCATTTCTCCAATTTTGCGTAGAGGTGATGTTGGCACAACTTCTCCAGAACTTCCCAAACCTGTTGGCGGTGCTGAGACAAGGACTGAGAGTAAATTAGAATATCATCCAAGTAGACCACCACAGTCTTTCCTAGGAATTCGCACAAGACGTCATTGATGAGGTCTTGGAAGACTGCCGGGGCGTTGCACAATCCGAATAGCATCACCAGGTACTCATAATGCCCAGAGTGAGTATTAAAGACCGTCTTCCACTCGTTTTCCTGTTTGATGCAGATACGATTATAAGCACCCCGGAGGTCGATCTTAGAAAAAATGGTGGTTGACTGGAGCTGATCAAACAGAACAGAAATTAATGGCAGCAGGTATGTGTTTTTGACTGTGATTTTATTCAGGCCGTGGTAGTCGATGCAGGGTCTCAGACTGCCATTCTTTTTGGCCATGAAGAAGCATCCTGCTGCTACTGGGGATTTGGAGGAACGGATAAATCCTTTCTTCAGATTTTCCTCCATGTACTGCTCCATAGCTTGGGTCTCTGGGACAGACAAAGAGTACAGACGCCCTTTGGGCAATTTTAAACCGGGTACAATGTCAATAGCGCAGTTATTGTCCCGATGAGGCAGGAGAGAGTCAGCCTTTTGTTTACAGAACACATCACTGAAGTACTGGTAGGGTGCAGGTAGCGATTCTGGACTGGGCCGGAGAGTCCTAAGAGGTAGGGTCAAGCATGTGGAAGTGCACTCTGGACTCCAACGGATGATCTCCTCCTTTTTCGAATCAATAGAAGGATAATGACTTTGCAGGCAAGGGTACCCCAAATTCATTGGAACAGAGGAACGGTTGATCAGGAAAGAGACCTCCTCAGTATGGAGAGCTCTTACAGACAAATGAACCAATGGAGTTTTAGCGAGTATTCTACCCCAAATCCAAGGGTTTCCATCGAGACCGCAGGCCGTAATGCTTGATCCCAGTCCGACTTCAGGAATACCAAGCGTCTTAGCCAGGTGGATGTCCAGAAAGTTACCTGCCACACCGCTGTTGAGGAAGGCTGTCACCTCCACGGACTTGGGGCAAATCGCGGGTGATAGTCAAAAAATTTTGAAATGTATTAAGCTGCGATTTTGACCCTGATCTTCAAAATCGCTGTTCATTTCTGGCAATTTGCTGCTGTCAGGCCGTGGCCTCTTGAGGAGAACAATAGCAGGGCACTAACCGGTATTGGCGCTACTGAACTAACAGGTGCGGAGTCTAACGTACCCCTGGTATTCGCCAGGGACCCCCGCAAGGAGGTTTAGACTTTGCTGCACAGGGTACGCAGGTCGCGGTCCTGCTAGCCAGTTGCCGGTGTAGTGTAGAAGGGTCAGACGGTCCGGGTCAAGCCAAATCGGGAATGCAAGGTACCAGGGAAAATCCAGAGAATGGTCAAACAAGCCGAGGCCGTGGAGCAGAATGGGTCACACAGAAACGAGGAATGGTCTAACGAGCCGGGTCACAACGAGGAGACTGGAAAACTGAGAACACTTCAGGAGTATGGAAACCAGTAACACCAGGAAAGGACCTGTTACTCTGGCACCCTAATGGCGCCAGAGTCAGGTTTAAATATCAGGAAGGAGCACCTGATAGGAGAGCTTCCGGGGAGCGGCGGCCGAGGAGTAATAGCGTTCCATTGGGACGGGGGCAGGCCGTATGTGCCCGACGGCCTAAGCAACAGACCGCTCGGTGGAAGTCGGGCGTCCGTACCCGGCTGTCAGCGATCAGCGGGGACGGCGCCTGACAGCTGCAATGTAAAACACTCCCGTGTTAGCTAACTCTCCTGTGTTGTAGCAGCGAATTGTATACACATTACTGTTACACTGCCTGTCATAGTAACTAATCTGTAAAGATTAGATAAAAAAGTAAATAAAAAAGCGTGGGGTCCCCCCTCTATTCATGCTTAACCCTAGTGCTGCCTGACTACTGCTAGTTCCGTGAAAGAAAAAAAAAATATTGGGGCAAGATTTTCATGGAACCAGCACTAGGCAAACCAGCCGGGGTTGGAGGCACTATAGCAGGGGGACACGCGGCAGGGGTCCCCCTGATGCACCCTTGTTGTTGCCCAGGCAACCGGGACGCAGGAACCGGAAGTGACGCCCTGATCGTCATAGTGACGGCCGGAACGCCACAAGTAGGACCTAGAGATTGCTGACAGTGGCCAGAGATCCACTACACAGCCTAGAGGCCACCAGTCCAATTAGCTATGAAAACTGTCAGTCACAGCTGGAACCAATAAGAATCTTCCTTTCGACCAACCAACCATGGAGGACAATTGTCAAACAAGGCGCCTTTAGAAACCCTCCTCATCTCACCCAATTTTAAAAACAGACAGACACAAGGATTTTGCCCCATGGGCCCTTTTCGGGCATTGGTAATGTTTTGAACATGAGAATATAGACTTAAATATGAGTAAAATGTACACTGTATATTGTTAGTAGTTTAAGGGTAAATGAGATTGAAATACATGGGACAGCATGGAGTGTTAATATCTGGTTTGTGACCAGATCACATTTGGTTTATGTTATTGTAAATACATTGGGAGATTTTGTTATTTAGGACATTGTCTGGTTACATTGTTTGTGAGAAATGTTAGTGTGCTTAAGAACTAATGCAGTTTGAAATTAGTAATATATAGTAGGAGTTGTATTGTGCCATATAATAGACCTCATGTCCCTGCTGGACATGGCAGCAAGGTGATATTTACAGAGATTACTAGTGTTTAAGTGGTAAAACTGTAGACTACAGGAGCTACAATAGGAAGATGTAATTACTGTAGATGTCTTTACATTGTTGTGATTATTGTTAAGTGGAAGTTATCGAAGGGGTTATTGTAGGAGAGATTATCTGTGTTGTAAGCTTTGTTACAGAGCCACAGACCATGTGGTATAGCTTTTAAGAAATGTACATTTGTAAGGGAGTGAATAGCAAGATATATTGTTATTTAGGAAGATATAAGTTTGGGAATACTTACTTGGGAAATATTGTTGCATTGTATTTGACTGCATTATACACTGTATAATATAGCTTGTAAATGTCTGCTTGTTTAATATGCCTCGCTGGCTCTGATCCCCAGCCCCCTCCCCACTTGTGTAAGGAGCACTGTGTGTAATGGTTGGTATATGGTTTGTATAAACAACCTGTGAGACTATAGAGAGATTAGTGGACAATGCGCAATGACTGCTAAATAGAAGGATATTTGTGGGGGACTTGCAGTTATTGTATTACTAATAATTGCTATGATTGTGAAGGTTGCATTGTAATATAATATAATAGCATGTAATGTGTATATATATATATATATATATATATATATATATATATATATATATATATACACACATACACACACACACATACACACACACACACACCAATTAGGATTAAGATCAAGATAATGCAGCCAACATGGGAATGGTCTGGGATACCTACACAATTAACAAGAAATTGATAAGATATTGTACTATTAAAGTTATTTTATCGTTTACCAATAATCGTTGTCTATGCGATTTGTGTGGTTCCAACTCACAAATTGATTTATTAGCAAAAGACTAACAGTTAAATACATAAGTACATCCGATACATACGCCGCGCTGTGCTGGATCCAGCTTACAGTCATTCAATCCTGAAGTCTGTGGTCAAAGAGACTGTAAGCTGATTCCAGAGAGCAATATATATACATTTGGTGTTACAGTAAATACAATACAGATGACTTGGCATGTTTCCATAGGTCCAGGACAGTCCAGTATAATGTAGTTCATAGGTCAGTTCAAACGACGCCCTCCTAGGGTGGGGGTCAGCTCTCCAATCAGATGCATACTAATCTTCCCGCCGAAAGCTAGTTCAAACTGGTCTATTTACATTATACACATAATACCACCCTGATCATTAATTCCCTATATTCCATAACTAGCATACACAAGGTGCGATCTTATAGGTGATGGAACCGAATCACTAAGGATAAATAGGGGATTTGAAGGACACCAAACATGAGATGTTTCATGTAACCTGAACCATAGATCTCACTTATGTGCATATAACATAATAAAAACCAACTATAAACTCAATAACATCTGTTCATAAACGACTGTGGGTTGGAGCTATTATAAAAAATGAACTATATACAAGTGTATGTGCAAGTGTATGTGTAAGTGTGTGCTATTTATCGTGCGATTGCGTCGACACGTGGCTTACTGATCGCAATGTAAAACAATATTCATAAATATACTTTCTTTCATCCAATTATTCGACATTGACAGTACCTACACACAGGTCATCTCTAATATGTACAGTAAGATTAGTGTCACAGTTTGGTATTCTGGACTCTTGGGGGAGTGATAGTAACTGGTGTGAAGTAGGCACACTGGTAATGTCAGTTCTATACCCAGACAGCGAATAAACAACAGATGCAGGATAAGGTACAATTAGCGATTTAATGATGCTTGAATGATCACAGAAAGTCTTGGTAATTAAGCACAAGGAACATAGGAACAGGGTGAGCAGTACCACCAGCAATGCAGTATGAGTGCATACAATATAGCAGTATAATCAGTGTATTCAAATATAGCGATAGCAGGAACAGTCCAGCAACAAAGTGGAGATGGTAATGCAGCAGGTATATGAGACCACAATGAGGCAGCACGATACAGGAGGTACAAGTAACAGTCCAGCAACAAAGTGGAGTGGGTTAGAGCAAGCAGCTCAGATGATACGACCTGTAATAACCACTGAGCCACCGAGACAAATGTGGAGTAGATGATCTTGAGTGGTGCAGTCCATGGAGATGTAGTTTGAGCAGTATAGCCTTTGAACAGCAACACAGCAGAGGCACTGACGATCCAGGTGAGAGCACACAGAATAGGTAGGAACCTAAACAGCCAGGTAACTTGATGAACAGGCCCAGAGGAATGGGAGGAGGTGCCTTTTCAAGTTTAGAGCCAGAACCTGAGACCAATAGGAATCTTGCCAGCAACAGACAGGTGCTCAGTCTGCACATGTGCAGATCAGACGAAGGGTTTGAGGGCTGCTAATGAGACACAGGTGAGTGTCTTAGTCTTTGTTTATGGAAGCCGAATAAGCGCCGTGTGACAATTAGGTTATTAAAATTATTACATTATTGTACAAGTAAAGATTCTGTTTCATACATGTATATCTGCATTGTGATTATGAATTTATATGCAACGAGAGTATCCAGGGGCGGATCTAGATAATTGGTGTACCGGGGGCGATTTAGGGGGGGGCGATTTAGGCCCCATCCCCTTTCTGCCTTCTGAGGCTGCACAGTATGTGCAGGTCTGTTCTGCAGTGACACAAACACAATCAGAGCATTCGGGCAGCACACTGTCACTGCAGAACGGACCTGCACATACTGTGCAGCCGTCGGCAGCAAGCCCCTGCTAGGGGGGGCGATTGCCCCGATCGCACCCCCCCTGGATCTGCCACTGCCAGGAGCGGAATAAGATAGTGTGCACTATTATGTAGTACAATAAGGGTTCTTTTATAGTATACAAAAATAGATGCTTTAAAAACAGATTGTATATACAGGCATTAAATGCATCTTGATTTATGTATAAGAAAAACCATGTTAACACAATTAAATCCATATTGTTTTATTGATGATTATACTGTTAAGAGTTGTTCATTTAGTTCCTAAATTTTTTATTGCTTGTATGTGTTCTGATGTGACCTTTTAGTGTACAGACACTTGTGCGGATACTGTAATCTGTTCTCTGCCTACATTCAGTAACACACATTTAGGCAGATCGTACTTACACCAATATTCAATATGAAAATGCTGGAGTTTTGCGCTATTTTTTAAAACGCAGCTTGTGTGCAGGTTCAAATCCAGCAATTTGAAATGAAATAAGAGTGAAAACAACAAATACATTTATTCCCTTTAATGAATGACTTATTTGATCATTTTTCACAGTATCAAGATTAAAGATAAGACGGTCAGTCAGATGTAATATTTATCAGGGTTAGTAAGATGTAATTCTGTTACTTGCTTACAGCTCCTTGAACATCCGTGCTGTTAGGAGTATGTTGGGCTGGTCCGTCTCAATCTTTCTATAAGACGCTCTGTAAGCCTCTACTTCTGGGATGATCTGGGGACATTTACAGATCAGAACGGGTTTCCCTTTCCTTCAGCAGCTCCTGCATTTTCTCAGGAAGACTTGTCGTCCAGAATTTAAATTTTTCAGCTTTCAGTCCTTCTGCAGGAACCTGCTCCAAATTAATTTTCAGATAACCTTCGACTTGGTCGTATTGAGGCCAGTTGATGAGCCCTGGCCCATTGGGATTACTGAAAAAGATAAAACCAGAGATTGTTAAAAAGAAAAAAAAGTGTCAGAAGGGAAGAGTCTCTACAGACTGGTGTCCAAAGGACGAAGTGACTTGCACATAAGTGAGGGAGTAAAGAAGTAGGGCTAGAAGTTGTGATTACACAATCTTGTGCAGTTTTTAGGGGACCACCACATTAGTTAGTAACAAGGCTATTATTATCGGATTGCAGCAGATATCTTTTTTAGTCCCAGCCTCATCATTCACAAATCCAGTTCTCATAGATGAATATGATTATGCGCCATTTATCCGACAATGGCGTTAGCTGTTCTATCCTACGAGGAGAGCATCGCAAGAGAGTGATCCCTCCCCAGCAGGCTTCCCACTCCCCAATCCCAAAATTTTGCACAGACCATTAGAATCTGTAAGTAAACTGATTGTGATCACTTACTACAAACTATTCGCCAGGTCAGGCTCCTAACGATCAATGTTAATAAATAGGCATGTTATATAATTTCTTATTACTGCGATAACAAATGATAACTAACGCAAGGAAAATACATTTGGTCATAAATAGACCTCCAAGTCTCCTGTAAGTATGAGTCTCCTGAGCACTACACCTCTTACACCTCAATGAACATAAAGTGTCAAAGGGCGATATGGATTCTGTTGGGTCAGAGCAGACATGGGATAGAAAACACATCTGTCCGATGGCTCCAGATCGACCTGTAACCTCTGGACGGTTATATTTGCTGTTTAGAAGACTCTTATGCTCCCAGTCCACATCTCACCCCTTTTATATTAGTATCTGATACTAGCGCACATCCTATGACAACTGAGCCACTGGATTTAGATAAGGAGAAGAGTGAATGTAGAAGGGGCCTTGGTAGTACAAGGGCTCTGGATATTCAGTCACAATACTGTGGTCTCTGATCTTTTACCCAGTATTGGGGCTCAGACAAGTGACCACACCGGGCGGAGATACTGTGTCAGGGATGGGGGGGGGGGGGGGGGGAGGGGGAAATCAGCAGATATCTTACCCAGTGCGGGCAAAGTTGGCCCAATATCTCATGACTTTCTTACTCAGAACCTTTTCTTCTTCCTCAGCGGCACCTACAGAGATACAATAACGGTGTTAGTAAGACCACAAAACAACATGCAAAATAGATCCCTTCTATGTGTGTACGACAGACAATGGGTGGGTGCACTCTGGTGTTTCTCAGGTGTGAGAGAAGCCAGGAAGATAAAACGATCTATTTAATATGAGCTGTCAGCGCACAGCAGCAACATGTTCCTCCTGGGTGTAACCCATAGACCTTGTCACAGTGATTTGGAGGAATGGGACGCTACGTACCGATACCTGATGAAGGCACATTGTTGCTCTTTGCACCGTCTTATGTAATAAGCCCCATAGAGGATTATAATATAAATAAAATAATCTCCTCCATCAACTTTGGTAGTTGTCTTAAATCAGAACTGGGATGGTGCCAATTTCCTGCCACATTAAGTTCCATTAATATTCCCCAAACCCATGGCCTGTATTTAATCAAGGATAATATTATTTTGCCATCTGAAATCTGTGACGTCACCGTACATTACTGGTCCCCTCCAGTGTTCCCAGCGACTGAGGCTCAGAGACAGCCGGATTCTCCACCTCTGTTTACTCATCACGTCTGTTGCATTATGACACCTCCTTCCTTTATCTACCTTGTCTGGTCTGGTTTTATGACCAGACGTTACTGATCTCCATGACTTTATTACTGCCAGATTCTATCCTACTTCCTGCCTAGACACCATATTGTGCCGGACGTGTGCCAGGCATTCCTATAACACGCCCATTTCAGGGCTCCTCTCAGCCTTTAGGGAAATTACCTGAGAACAGACCACCTTCCAGATATGGCCCTCCTATCACAAAGAACAACTCATCTCCATGGTCGGCCTTCACAAACGCTGGCTTAGAATCCTTAAACATGGACGGACGGCACTGGAACTCATAGAAGTAGACTGGGTGACCGGCGTCTGTTGGAAAGGAGGAGAATTGTAGTGACAGGGTCACAATATGAAGAATCAAAGAGACATAAAACAAAACTGTGTATTCAACAAATGAGGAGAAATATACCCTACCCCGTAACCTTGCCTCCTCTTCAGCTGGGACAGGGGGTTGGACACGTCACAATGGGGGCACTGCCACATCGCTAGGGGTGTGTGGCCCCATCCCTGGGGGCATGTCTACCAGGCTGCTTCGTACTCTCCTGCCCTCCCCTCCAATCACCAATCACTGAACGGCACCCATTCACTGCTGGTCTGACATGCAGATAATACCTCCCAAATTTCCCACCCACGGGACAAAGCTGTCCCGATCAGGATGGCAGGACAGAACCCTCAAATCAGGACTGTCCCGCCTAAATTCGGGACAGTTGGGAAGTATGGAATAGAAATTTTGGATTAAAGTGGACTTGTCACCAGGTCTTACCATGTTATATTTTTGCTCTGCACAATATGTATTAAGTCAAAAACATGGTTTCCCTAGAACACCGCTTGCACGGACTGAGCATTGTATTCTGTGCACTATACTCTCTCGCGGCCAGGCTTCTTCCAGCGCACACAGGAGAGCAATGTGGTGTAGAGCTGGCTCAGGACAAACATACTACAGTATTAAAGTTAGACTTGTAAGGTGAGCTGGGCTTTTAGAGTAGACAGCGCACTTCCGGGCCGGCTTCCTCTATAGCTCACAGCTCTCCTGCGTCCTGGAGGAAACCTGCATGGGAGAGAGAATGGCGCATAAACGGATATCTCCCAAGTGAACATAGCGCTAGGGAGAACCTAGTTCTTCTGCTAACAAAAAGAACATGACAGAACCTTGTAACAGGTCCCTTATAACTTGTCTAACAGAATGTATTTCCCAATCTCCACATTATATAATGTCATATCACAATCATTTCCTCTTCCACTTAGTATGTTAATGAGTAAAATGTGGCCGGTTTAGCTAGCAGCACACTGAATCTGACTCCAAATTAATATATTAGGAAATGATGCTGTCTAATGAGAAGAACGAACACACATATACATATATATATACATACACACACACTTTCATAAGGAATGAAACATTCCATAAATAAGGATAAGCTGCTATAGATCCACATTAAGCTGTACTAAGTCCTGGCCCAGTCTCCTACCTCGGTGATATTTAGCCGTCTTCAGGGCCGGTATTGCAAAAATTAAGTCTCCGACCAGATCCACAAAGAGGCTGCGGATTTCAGCAGGATCAGTCGCATCGCCCAGATATTCCTCCAGCAGCAGAGATGAAGCGCTGGACAGTGAACCCTGAAATATTTTCAGAATGTCAGATGTGATTTCAGGTTCTACAAGATCCAGAACATGGGACACAAACAGCAACAGGAACTGCCCGAGACAAACGGGGTGAAACGGGATTGTAACACTTATTTCATGTGAGGAAACAAAGTGAGACAATCCCAGCTCTGCACTCTATACAGAATGAAGCTGTTTTATGTAGTTTTATGCCTGTTTCTATTGTATTTAATTAATAAAAATTACAACACAGACTTATGTTACATGTATCAGTTTCCTGTAAAAGAACCACAGACAGTAAGTATTAGGAGAACTTAGTGTGCAGGTGAAAGGCTAACCTGAGAGTGTGATCTATGGACCAGCAGTGTGCAGTAACTGATTTTATATATATATATATATATATATATATATATATATATATATATATATATTTTATATCTCACATACAGGTTGTCTCAGATTCACAAAACAGAGCAAAAAAGATAAATAAAACAGATTATACTTTCTAGTATTATTGGATATATGATAACTGCTACAGGGCATGTCTTTGGGTGTGTACCGGCAGGACCAAGATTCTATAATATAAATGCTTAGTGGCGTGTGTTAGTCTGTCTGTGTGTGTATGTGTGTGTGTGTGGAAAAAATAAAACCAAGCTGCAGCGCCACCTGCTGGGCAGAGTTATACACTGACCTACTAAATTCTTAGTGTGTGTGGAAAAAAAAATTCAGAAAGGGCTGAAATTTGGTATACTAAGATGTTTTTAATTTGTTAATTTAATTTGTTAATTGTTAAAAATGTTTATAAAGATGTAAAAAATATATATATATATATATATTTCTTGAAGGAGAAGTGACAGTTGGGAGTGGTTGGTGGTTGCCGGGGGTGACAGTTGGGAGTGGTTGGTGGTTGCCGGGGGTGACAGTGGGGAGTGGTTGGTGGTTGCCGGGGGTGACAGTGGAGAGTGGTTGGTGGTTGCCGGGGGTGACAGTGGAGAGTGGTTGGTGGTTGCCGGGGGTGACAGTGGGGAGTGGTTGGTGGTTGCCGGGGGTGACAGAGCGAGAGGAGTGTGATACTCAGGACATCTATCCAGATGTCTGGATAGACATCTGGATAGATGTGGCGATGAAAATGAAGGATGAGGTGATGGAGAAGAATGATGAGGTGGCGACATGTGGACAAAACCACGTTAAAAAAGGGCGCTCTTCCCCTGAGGAGGCCTGGGCTATGGCCCAAATGCATGACAAGAACCTTAACACCTTAAGTAGCTTGATTTGACTAGAATGCATGAGTATCATGCACGGGTTAACTTGATATAAATATACCTGTAAGTGCCTGGTAACGGGTGTGGTAGGATTGATCAGCTGTCACAACGCCGACAGACTTTACAGCGACATTAAAATACAGATGAGTATAATAGCGACAAGCACACGATGTAGACTTATCTAATAGACAGCCCGTATAATATAATCCAGGTGGTGGGTCCAGCCATTGCCTCTTTTAAAAAATGCCATTTTCACTATTACAAGTGACGGAATTTCTTACTACAGAGATTTATGAAGTTGTATCTTAGATGTGCCGGGCATTAAGCGTTGGGGAAATAGTCGCTGTCGGTTAGACGGCAAATGTAGATTTTGTGTTGTGTATTAGAAGATAAGTCTACATTGTGTGCTTGTCTGTTATATTCATCTGTATTTTAACATCGCTGTAAAGTCTGTCGTCATTGTGACAGCCAATTAAATGATTACCACCACCCGGTAATAACATTGTATCCCTAATTTCTGTGCTGGAGCATAGAAGGATAAGGAGTTCCATCCACATTTGGTGTAACAGAGAATAGACTGTAACCATGCTACATGTCGTAAGCGGTCTATAAACTGAAGGACACATAAAACCACTATATACACTACTTATATTTTGTATCACTGTATGCTTTATGTGTATTTATTTCCTGGAAAAATACTCTACTGAGAGCAACTTATTATTTCAGCCACAAGACACCCAAACAGGCTGAACTTTTCCTACCATTAGCGCCTGATCATTGTGGAGCTTATGCTATTTTACTGGTAGGTCTAGTGCTCCATTAATGTACCTAGTATCCTGTGTTTTATTGACCTTGCTAAGAAGTATGCAGTCCTGTATTCCTGCCATCCTGTTATTAGTATATAATCCTGTGAGAGTTAATATGGTAAAAAGTACATATATTGATCAAACTTGTAAAATAAAAGATGCTTTCATTGTTTTTCTGAATATGATATTGACACCAGCTTTTCTGTTTCTTTCTCATGTGAATATGCTGAGCTTGGCAATACGCCCAGAGGCCGTGGCGGAGACTAAGGCTATGGACCGTCCTTGAAGATAAGGAGTTACAGGAGTTACAGGCCTTGACATTTACAGCAGCATTCTTGAGAAGAGGAATAATCAACAGATGTATAGACTCTTTCTGTTGATACTATGTCTAATTTTCCCCTTTAGAAAATGCAATAATTTCTAGATAACAAATGTGCCTGCGAACACCTTTTTCATGTATAAATAAAGCCTTCTGACTAGGGGGCAGTCAGAATTGATTCTCATTCAGCCCTAAAAAACTGAGTGTGTCTCTTCTCTATCGATCGATAACCCATTTGTTGCACAGGTACCAGAGCTGATAAGTTACACTATTGGGGTGTAACTCTGACAGTTTCAGTGGGGGCTCGTCCAGGATCTTCAATATATCCAGACCCTCTGGCACACGGGACCACCTCATCCCCAAGGACAGAGGACAAAATCCATATGGTGAGTAAAAAGCTTTATTTTTACTCTTAGAGTTCTGTCCTTGTGTATTTAGTCTAATGCTGGGACTTGTAGTTCCACAGCAGGAGGCTGGAAGATAGCAGTTAATTTTCTTTCTCTGTATGTGAGTTTTATCTCCTTCTTACTGCGTGTGAGGGAGATCCGTGTTTGTCTGTCTTGACTGTTTTACAAGAGACATGTTTCAAGGTTGAAAAAGCTGTACAGTTGTAAATGTAATGCTTTTGAAGAGATGAAAAGAAGTTTTAAAATCTTTGGTTCGTCACAAGACTGTAAATAATGTACATTATCATCACTATTACTGGTTTCAGAACAAAGTTGGCTGGGGTCCAACAAGCCGTTTCTGTATTTGAACAAAGTAATTTTGTTTTGTTTTTTTGAGAAAAATAGCTTTCTCTTTAATGAAGTTGAGAATTGTGGGAGTGAGCTTTACATGGAGAGATATTACAAGCTGTTTTTATCTGTGTAAAATGGCGTTAAAATGTTACGAGATAAAATGTCGTCTGTGAGCGAGAATTGTGAATATATATTTGTATTTTAAACATGGAAATCACAGAATCTGAAAATATGTGTGAATATTTGGTTTACAAAGAGATGATGAGAAAGGAGTGGCTTTGAACACTCGCCCAGGTCTCGTCACTTTGACATTCCCTGTTTGTGATATTGGGGACTGCCCTTTTGAGGAAATCAGTTTTTCATTGCATGGAACGCATAGCGTCACAGTTAAGCTACAAAGAGAAACTTTTAAACAAGTGTCGTATTAGCAGCTGTTCAATGTGAATTAATAACAGTTACTGTAATTCCTAGTGAATAAATGTTAATCTCTATGCAAAAGTTTTTTCTTCACAGATCTCCAGCTACAAAGCACCCTTTCAATCCAGATTGCATTGATCCAACTTCCAATGAATAGAAGTTTGCAATATATTCTGGTCAACAGCCACAACAAACATAAGTATAAACTAATGAAGGATTTAAAGAACGTAGATTCTGCTGAGAAATGATTACCTTGTTTTGGAAAGAGATATTAGAGTTTATGGGCTATTCGCATAGCAAATGCATGAACTAGGTGGTTTTTCTGTATGTCGAAGAAGGTGAGAAGATGTTTTTAAAGGGAAAAGGAGAAATGGACTAACATTGAAGTTGAATATGAAATAGTGTTTAAGTTTATTTTTGGTTTTTTTTAAACCAAATTTTATATCAGATGGTTTGAAAGAAAGTAATGCAGCAATGGCAGCCACAGTATCCAGAGACAAGGTTGTTACAATATGTGGATGATTTGTTATTGTGTGCAACAAATAAACAACAATGTAAAACAGAAACAATAAAACTACTTATGTTTTTACATAAGGTAGGATGCAAAATAAGCAAGGATAAATTGCATGTGGCACAATCCCAAGTAATCTTTTTGGGACACTGTATAGGAAAAGGAACAAAATACCTTACAGCAGACAAAATAAATGCTATAAAAGATGTTCCTGTGCCCACTACAGTGCGAAAATTAAGAGCCTTTTTAGGCTTGGTAGGTTATTGCAGAGAATGGATACCCAACATCTCTGCATTATTAGACCCTCTGTATGAAACCACCAAGGGTAATAACAAGGGCCCATTGCAACTTACAGATAAACAGGTTGATGTTTTTCTCCAAATAAAGGCAATCATTTTACAAGCACCAGCCCTGGGGTTACCAAATTATGATAAACCCTTTGTATATTCTGTCATGAGCAGAAGGGCTTTGCACACGGTGTATTAACTCAAGAACACGGTGGTAAACAATGACCTTTGGGGTATTACTCAGGAAAACTAGACCCTGTAATCAGAGGTTCAGCTTCATGCATAAGAGCAGTAGCTGCGGCCGTTCTGCTAAAAGACAAAGTGGGGGATATAGTGTCAGACCATTCCCTCACATTACAAGTACCACATGCAGTAACAGAAATTGTAAATCAAGCTAAAACCAAACATCTGTCAAATGCCAGACTTACTAAATATGAGGTTGCATTATTAAGTCCAAGTAACCTCACCATCAAGAGATGTACAGTATTAAATCCAGCCACCCTGTTACCACAGGATGAGGAAGAGGATTTAAAAGAGGGGAGTAGTAGTCTGTAAAGTAGCCATAAGCATGATGACTTCAGTGAGGAGTTTAATGCGCAGGGCTCAGATCACACTACAAATTTTTCTCATGACTGTTTAGCTTTGATGGATTCTAAGCATCAAGGGCTTCCCAATGTGTTCGAAGAGCCACTAACAAATCCTGATATGATCTTATTTGTAGATGGTTCCAGATACTACCACGAGGGGCAACCCAAAACAGGGTATGCTGTAACTACTGAACAGCAAATACTCGTCCAAGAGGCCTTAGACCCAGGGCAATCAGCACAAGAAGCAGAACTTCAGGCCTTGATAGATGCCTGTATTATGGCTGAAGGGCAGAGAGTTAATATATACACAGACTCCAGGTATGCTTTTGGGGTAGCACATGATTTTGGCCCCATATGGCATAGCCGGAACTTAATGGGGGAAAATGGTAAGCCAATAAAGCATGCAAGCCTCATAAAAGCATTATTTGAGGCCTTAGCAGCCCCTACAGAAGTGGCTATTTTAAAGGTAAAAGCACACACTAAGGAGCAAACGTTTGAAGTAAAAGGTAATAGATTAGCAGATAAAGCAGCCAAGGATGCAGCTTTAAAAGCAGTAGCCATATACTATGAGGTCACCCTAGGCCGAGGGAAACCAATAGACTTGCAGGTGTTGAAACAATTACAGAAACAAGCAATGCCCACGGAAAAGGGAGAGTGGGAAAAAAAGAAGGGGAGCAACAGCACAGAATGAATGGGACACTAAAATTAAAAATACAGAAAGCTATGAGAGAAACTGGTAAATCCTGGGTAGAATGTCTGCCCTTAGCTCTCTATTCTGTAAGAATAACCCCAAATAAAAAAACTAAGTTGAGTCCTTATGAAATATTGTTTGGTGGGCCACCCAAAACAGGGTGCTATTTTCCATGGGCAGCAGAATTGAATAGTACTTTTGAGTTAAAAGGTACCAATGAAACTCAATGTTGTGAGCAGCCTTTTCTGAAATGGCTAGAAAGCTATGAGGCAACGAATCAAATAGATCAGTGTGGAAATAGAACTGATACTATAAAGTATAACCAAACCAATAATGCTACAAACTATCAAGATAGAGTAATAGTTTGTGCCAATAATACACAGATGCAAAATTCCACCTTAGGGTTAAGGCTTAGATTTTATATTTTGCAATCACAGCCTAAGGTGGTAACCAACACAATTGTAAGGGTCCCATCTACATGTCTAATGATGGGAACAAGAAAACAAAGAAAAATAATAAGGTGGAACATTACTTTCCCGGCACATAGTCAAAAAAAGTGCAAGCGGGAGTGTTAGGAGCTACAGGGACAGGATTAGGCATAATGAATACAATAGACACTGAGGTCATAGACACGAAATTTAGCAAAACAGGAGCAGATCTCAGTAAAATATTTCATATGCAAGCTGATTGGATGCCCACAGTCTTCAACCCTTTGACTAAAAACATACAGTGGGATAAAGAGTTTTTGCAGATATACAACAGAACCATACTCAATAGCTGGAGTACACAAGTAAACATTACGAAATTTGTAAATTGGACCCAGTGTACGTTGCAATATTTGTATCAAAAGCAGCAGAAGGATACTGCACAAACAAAGCTTATGACTGGAAACATATTATTCTATAGAAAAATGTTTAATCTGACAAACCAAGGAAGGTTTAAGTTAGATGGAAGAAAAATAAGATGTGAAGGAACCTTCTGTGCAGGGACTCTAGAAACATATACAATAAAAACAAAAGTTCAAGTATGTAAATTTATTGTTATGCCCATGATTTTGCAGGATGGTAACCTATGGACACCTGAATTTAAGGGACATTATATTAATAACAAAAACAGGTCACATAATTTAGACCTCTGTGATGACACGGACATGGGACCAGTATGCCCACAACAGACTGTTATCTTTGAACCATGTTTACTACAGCATAATACCAGCATTTGTATATGGACATTGCATCCAAAAGAAAAAGAATATGAGACATTAATAGAGGTGGCTCCTCAGATGGTTTGTCTCATCACATATGATGAAGCAATAACACAAACTTATGGACTAGCTTACCCGTTCTCAGGGTGCTTAATAAATGTAACACACTTACAATGGCAAGGGAAGTTGCTAATGTTCTATAAAGATAAAATGACACAGGTGGACAAAATGTTCATGTATAATGATTTAACGTTACCTCAACTGACCCTAGATATAGGGATGATAGTGAGGGTAATTAATGAAACCAAGTAACTATATGAGCATCTTAAACAGGTAAATTATACCAATAATCATGCTAAAATGGTAACTATTATTGAAGGAAATGAGCTAAGAGGCATGGCTACCAAATTGAAGGAGGATTTGGAAAAGCATTGGTGGGATGTATTCACAGGGGCATCCCCCACAGTATATGCAATGTTAAATATGCTGATACACCCAGTATTGATACTATGTATAATCATTTTACTACTCAGCTTATGGAACTGCTTTATTGCCTACAAAATGTTTTGCGCCCCCAGACCTTTTCAGCTATATTGATACCTTACCCTCTCACCTTCCTATTCAAACTATGCAGCACAAAAGGTGATCCCCTTTTTGTGAAATAAGTGACTAAGACACTTGCCGAGCGCACTGCATATTTTCATACCTAATCTACCCCTGATTTATATTACTAAGCCCCCCCGGATACCTCCTATTGTCATACCATAATAAGATGAATGTATGTGAATTATAAGACTTTGACTGAATGTATCTTTACCAGCGTCTAGGGTCCAGAAGGGATTCCATTCATTGAAGTAGGCAAAGTGCAGGTGTAATCCACAGACATAAAGAGACAGGTAGCATTTTAAAAGTATGATAAAAAGGAGGATCTGTGAGAGTTAATATGGTAAAAAGTACATATATTGATCAAACTTGTAAAATAAAAGATGCTTTCATGGTTTTTCTGAATATGATTTTGACACCAGCTTTTCTGTTTCTTTCTCATGTGAATATGCTGAGCTTGGCAATACGCCCAGAGGCCGTGGTGGAGACTAAGGCTATGGACCGTCCTTGAAGATAAGGAGTTACAGGAGTTACAGGCCTTGACATTTACAGCAGCATTCTTGAGAAGAGGAATAATCAACAGATGTATAGACTCTTTTTGTTGATACTATGTCTAATTTTCCCCTTAGAAAATGCAATCATTTCTAGATAACAAATGTGCCTGCGAACACATTTTTCATGTATAAATAAAGCCTTCTGACTAGGGGGCAGTCAGAATTGATTCTCATTCAGCCCTAAAAAACTGAGTGTGTCTCTTCTCTATTGATCGATAACCCATTTGTTGCACAGGTACCAGAGCTGATAAGTTACACTATTGGGGTGTAACTCTGACAATCCTGAGTTCCCGATACCCTGATGCCAGTGTACAATCCTGAGTTCTTAACACTCTGCTCCCTGAGATTCCAACACCTGCTCTGTGTGTTCTATCCAGAGTTCCCGACGCTCTGCTACCAGTTTGCAATCCTGCTACATCTCTCCGGCCTGAGGACTCCGAAACCATACAAGAATTGACAATGGTTTTAAGTGTACTAATAAGTTTTGCACTTTCACAGATCTCTGCCTCCACTTGTGATATAATACAGTAAATCCAAAATGCATGAAAAGTGGATGAATGAAAAGTGGATGAAAGGTTCACACGAGCATTTCGTTATCATTTATATTAGGGTAACAGTGAGTGCACGCTCTGATAATACAAGACAGTGTTGAATTCTGCTCTGAGACTCATTTACAAACTGGAAGCAAAGCACATACACAGTACATGGTCCTATTCTGATTTTTACACACAACACTTTGTAGACTTGATTGAAATGCACTGTGGCTTAGTGGCTAGCACTTCTGCCTTACAGTGCTGAGGTCATGAGTTCGATTCCCGACCATGGCCTTATCGGTGTGGAGTTTGTATGTTCTCACCGTGTTTGCGTGGGTTTCCTCTGGGTGCTCTAATTTCCTCCCACAATCGAAAAACATACTGGTAGGTTAATTGGCTGCTATCAAATTGACCCTAGCCTGTCTGTCTGTCTGTGTATATGTTAGAAAATTTAGACTGTAAGCCCCAATGGGGCAGGGACTGATGTGAGTGAGTTCTCTGTACAGCGCTGCAGAATTAGTGGCGCTATATAAATAAATGGTGAGGATTATGATTATTAAATGCACATATCAGCAACAATAAATATGACACTACAATCCTGCGTTCACTTTAGGGCCTACAACTTAATTACAGCTTTACATCTCTTTTCTAAAAAACTGCTCATTGGAGCCTCATTAATGTCTAAAGTCAGGAGACTAAGAGGACACTGAGACTGTGCAATATCCATCAATGATCTGCTTCCGCCATCACAAGGAGCAAAATGATGCTTCACGTGTGGTAGCTGCCATCTCAGATGTAATATCAATAGGAACATGATGTTACAAGAGAGGAAACGGTGTTTGCTAGCACCTCCGCATTATGTGGTCTCACAATAGGTTAGAAACAGGAATGGTTAAATATGCAATAAAGATATAATTCATTCTTCACCATGGTCGTCTCTCGTCACTTTTCTGACAAAACCTCACTCTGCAGTTTTAGACACGGTGAGATGAGGGGCGCAGGTACCAGACCGAGGGGAGAAGGGATGTAAGGAAAGCTAAGTCTCCTAACACATTGTTTCCTCCTGCAGTATAATATTTATATAATAGAACAGTGACAAACTACAATAAGCTGTGATATTCCTCACAACATCGCGGATGCGTATTTTTTCCTATATTACGGTAGAAATCTTCACTCATTTCTCCTTGCGCCTCTATGGAGCGAGAGGAAAAGGAAGACAAGAGATCTGTCAAAATCTCCGCCACAAAGTGTTTTCAGAAATAGTCGTGAGACTTCGTGGCTAATTGAATTCCCCCCATAGACTGTACAGATCTTACCAGAATGGGGAAGGTTTTTAGCATTTCATGGGCAGCTTCTCTATCCATTCCATCTCTAACTCCGGTAATATTCATGGCCTGCCAACAAAACACACATATCAATTAACACAGATTTAACATCCCCGTGTCACAGATTCCTATTATCACAATCCTTTCCTGGGGTAGCTGCCTCCTTCCAGAATTTCCCCTCACGTACACATTGTGCTCACTGACATAACTGAATCTGCATGGTCACTAGGATCCTCGGGCTTTGCTAGGTTGGTGCAGGCTCTAAGGTAGAGCCAATGAGGCTACACACTTAGTCACAAGGGCTGTATGCTTATTTGTAACCATATTAACTATTGTATGCAAGACACTGTTACTACTGGTAATGCATCTAAGGTGGCACACAGACAATTCTACATCCACTAGATGAACATGTGTCTAATCACCCATACGTCCCTACTTCCGTTCTGATATTAGACTGATGCCATCATGGAATCACTTGTCACATTGAGTGTCTGTGACCCAGTATCCTACCTATACCTTCTGGTTACGGAGCCTGGCTTGTACAACTTCCTCCCCAGCTCTGGCTTCTCAGGACTACCCTCCCGGGTCTGAATGTATGGATTTGTCTTACCACTTTCTCTGACATTAACTTGTTTAATCCAGCATCCTTTCCTCCCAGTACCGGCACTTACCATAAACACATCAGACGTGTGCACAAGACATGGGGGTAACCGAGTGGGTAAACATATCTATCTTTATGGGAAAAGAAGCTGGTAGAGGTGGAGAGCACACTGTCCCCGACACTCATGTTTATGGCGCTCTACACACCAAATGTAAGAAGTAATGACAATAACATTTTCTAACCAATTCCGTTCCAAATCCTGGAAAACACAACAACAACAACAATAATAATAATATGTAAGTAATATTGTACCATTGGAAGGATCCAACCAAATTCCTGTTCCGTTATACCAGTCATAAATGGGACACTATTAACCTCCTTATCAGCCAAAATCTGTTCTGCAGATTTTGGAAGAAACACCCCATCGATACTTCCAGTCACAGTGAGGAATTTCTGTAGAGATAGAGAATGGTCATGTCAAAAGTACAGGTGAACCCCAACTACAGAGTCCCCGCTCCCCCCCCCCCAAAAAAAAACTAAAAACGTGTGCAGATTCTCAATGACGGGAGATATAACACGATTTTACTGTATTCATCTTGGTCTAGGTACCCCTGACCCCCCCTCTGTTCCCTTATCTTGCCCCCGCTGGAGGAGAAATATGAGACCATGTAATGAAACTGATTAATTTCTCTTCAGTGATGTTGCATCATAAATGAAACCTTGAATTGTTGTCTCTGTATCAGAGAATCTATTGATATAAATCCAATGTAAACAGTCACAAGAATACATATAAAATGCATGTATGTAGTCTCCCAATAGCCTCACTTACAGGAAGTCTGGTGTGCACAGGAAAAATGCTTCCCCTGTAGTCATGTCGCAGATTATCTAAATTAATGTTTGCATACAATATATATTTATGAATGTTAACAGTCACTGTTTTATATGTAGCAACCAGTAATATACATTTAATGCATCTTTAAGTGAAAGTTGAGGTTCTTCTGGATGATAATAATTGATACAACATTCTCTATCTGCCCAGTGTGATATTATGATATTGGACAATATGATTACATTACAGTACCAGGCTAGAACTTATAGAGATGATCTCTTCTTCAGATTTTGTCTTGAAACAATCCACCAATGTATTCTGGTCACATCCAGTCACGTTTGCAATTATCTGCAAGAGTAACATTTAATTTGGTTACAAGAAGAACTGCAATGATTCCAAACAATTACTAGTTGACAGCATTTTGTTGAGGTCCATATGATTAGCATCTTAACACAGTTTTGAAGGATGGGAATAGAGCAACCTATAGATGAGCAGATCACATTATTTACAGCAGTATAGAGCATTAAAGGACCCAAGTGTGCAGACCTTGTAGGACACAATGAAGTGTCCACTCATGATTATATAAGTGAGGGCTGCATGTGACAGGGGCAGTGACATGATGTGAGGAGGGGAATGGAGGCAGCAGGAAGCCACAGACTGAGAGTTATATAGTGGAAGGAGCAGGGTCCCCAACAGCACAGATTAGTAGTTTCTTTCCCCATGAATAGATGGATCTTTGTGCAAATAGTACAGGAAGGATGTTGATGTATCAGCCACCAGGTATTGGTATTGGCTGGCGTAAGAATGCCGTTATTGGCACAGTAGTTGGCGCTATAAACACAGACGGGGTAATTCCATTAGAAGGAAAATATACCTACATTTCTAATAAAAATAACTTCCTCAACAGACTTGGCCATCAAACCTGGCATGATGGCTACACCGCTCTCCGCAATGGCTTTGTGGAATAAGCCTTTGGCTAAGGGAGATACCACCTAAACATGTGAAAAACACAGAGGGGGGAGAAGAGATGAGAGCTTAACAATCATGTTTCTAGAATCAGGATAAAAGGATATTATTATATCAGTAGGTTTGTCAGAGCACTATACACTCATCAGTCACTTCCTGGGTGAGCTCTTTACATGGAGAGACAACCTGCACTTAACGTCTGGTATTCTGAACTTACAAAGATACCTGTGCTGTCTAGTAGTAAATAGGATTTCTGTAAAATAGAGCGATATTTTCAGTTATGCTCAGTCCTAGAGGTTCTTCTCTTATCTTTAGATTTCTGTCTGTCGGTATGTACTAGATAAACAGATAACACCCACCAGACTTCATGGCTAGAATATGAAACTACTAAGCTACATGAGAATCTCTCTATATAACCAAGTTATTTTAGTAAATAGAACATACCAAGGCAGAGACACTGATTCCCCCAGCAGACTCCCCAAATATAGTGACGGAGTTGTGGTCACCTCCGAAATCGGCAATGTTATTCTGAACCCACCGGAGTGCCTCCACCTGATCCAAGAATCCGTAGTTTCCAGGCGCCCGTTCATCACCGGAGCTGGGACAGAGAATCACAGGAAGTTTATATCAGGTGGTACCAACTGTCTGATCTCTGTGGCTAGCAGGAAATATCCACAAAAACACCCACAAAGAAAAAAAAAAATGAAATGTTTTACTATTTATTAGTGTAAATCTATATGCAAACCAGTGTGGCTATTAAATATGTACCACAAAGTGAATTCAAAGGCAAAATCTCCTTTCACCAGATCTCACCCCGTTCTCCACCACTCACCTACCTACCCTCAGTTCTTCCTCTCCTCTTACTGAGGGCCAGGAGTTCACATTTCTCATCTTCCTTCTCAACTTGTCCCCTCAAACCCATTCACTGTCAATTTATACCCTGATTCCCAATAATTGGCAGCACGTAAATCACCTCTTCAACATGTCCCTCGCTACTGACACTTTTCCTTCCATATTCAAAAAGTACACTCATCTCTCCTGTACTCAAAAAGCCATCTCTTGGCCCGACCTCTTTCTCCAGCTTCAGCCGTTTGTCTCCTCACTTTTGCTTCCAACTACTTAAGCGTCTTGTGTACAACACCTGACCCACTTTCTCTCCACCCCCCTCATCCTCTTCAGTCCTCTACACTAGGACACGGCTCTCACTAAGTGACCAACAATCTCAGCCAAGTCAAAGGACAATTACTCCCCACTCATCCTCCTCGACTTTCCTGATGCTTACCATACAGGCAACACCTTTCCCTCCCTTGGACCTCATAGCATTGTTCTCTCCTGGTTCATCTCTCACTCTGCAAACAGTCTATCAGTGTCTCTACTTCTGACACCATCCTCTGCACTCCCTTTATTTGTTGGGGGTCTCTCGAGGCTCTGTTCTCAGCCCTCTGCAGTCCTCTCTTTAGACCTCTTCTCTCAGCCACAACCACCACCTCTATGGAGATAGAAAACCAAATCTACCTGACCTCCCCTGACCGCTCGTCTTCTCTTTTATCTTGTGTGTGCGCTACTGCATCTCCATTATCTCCACTTAAATGTCTTAACAGTGCCTAAAGCTCAACCTCACCTTGAGAACCCTCATTAACACGTCCACTTTATATATCACTGTCCTCGTCACCAGATACTCTCCGACTCATCCTCTTAGATCTCCTTCGGACCTGCGCCACCTCTCACTCCTAACTCCAAGATTTCTCCCGTGCTGCTCCCCACTTATAGAACTCCCTACCCCACCTGACCAGACTCTCCCCCAACTGTCAATCTTTTAAGCACTCTCTCATATTCCCCCTCTTCACTATAGGCTCTCCCCCTCCCGTATCATACTACCGCCTCTGCATGTTCTGCCAGCTCCAGTCTCATGTCCACTCCAAGTACCACTACCTCTCAATGTCTCAGCATCGCCCTCTCCCTGTAGACTGTAAGCCTCTCACTGGCAGGGCCCTATCTATCCTCTGTCTCACGTCTGCACCTGTCCTGGTTTTAGGTATATAGTTTGATTGATTAATAATTTTGACTGTACAGTGCTGCAGAATTTTATGGCGCCTAAAAAACAATGATGAATTACTGTGTACATTTATGCAATTTGCATGTTACATGCAAAATGTGAGTTACCTGAGAAAGCCCAAGATCCCCAGTCGATACTGGATAGAGACAACAATAACGTTTTCATGGGCGCTCAACGCTGAGCCCTCAAACATCATAGCCCCTCCCATCGACAGACCACCTCCATGTATAAATACCATCACCTGGGCAAAAGCATCAAATGTAACGTTACATTAGTGAGATACAAAGATCTGCACATCTACAAATTCCCACCTGCCCAATACGGGAGGGCAAAAAACCATCCAACATTTGTGCTTCTCTGTACACAGTAAATACACCCAGGAAGTTTCCCAACATTGGCAGCACCCATAGGAATGTCTAGAACAATTGGTAATATTACAGAAACAGCTGATACCCTCTTTCTCTAAGAACATGGTATATAAGAGGAGCGTTTAGAGCAGTAGGCCGGGCCCCAGATTTTACTCAGACCCAGCAACGCAATTATGGCCTGTAAAATAATCTGAGTATGACACTTGCTTTATACAATACGGTAGATTGGCTTCTGGCATTTTACTAAATTGCCACTCATAATATTAGATATATTTGTGGCTCATATCTGACGTACTGTGAGATGGGGGCACATTTCTAGTCCTGTAATGGTGATTAATAATATAATAATAAGTGATTATCCTCAAGATTTATATATGATGTATATGAAAAAAAATACATAATAAATGGATACAAATATAGATACTCATGTACATAAAGTAAAAGCCAAAATCAATATTTACTTAAAGAAAAACTAAAAAAAATATATATACAAATTTTTTATGATAAAAGCACTAAAAAAAAATATATATATTTTAAATAGTAAAGAAAGCATTAATAATACATTGCAATATATTTTAGGTTAGAGGGCCATATTTACAGGTAATTTCACATTGTCCTCTCGGTCTGCTGGGGTAAAGATATTCAGGTACAGACAGTCCTCGGACACGGGGGGTAACGTCAATTTGACCTTAACCATTTCTAGTAGTTGTCGCATCACCTCCATACTCTGCAGACACCTGTAGACAGGATTATGAGAGTTATGTAGAAGACAATTAGACCAAACCTGAGGTCAGATCAGAATCTGCTGAACTTCACCCATTCCCCTCCTGTATACTTACATGGGGGGATTTTCTGTGGCCTCTCTCACAGAGCTCCATGGCTGGGGGGGTTCTGGACTTGCAAATCTTAATGGACCTACTGGAGGCTTCGCGAAGGGAACACCATAGAAAGCGTGTACAGTTCTGTCCGTCTCCTTCGCCGATAGCGTCTTCCCTCGGAGAGTTCCGTACTGTGTCTCCAACAGGGGCCTGTCCTCCTCCTGTCCTAAAATCACATCAGCAATAATAGTGCGTGGACTGCTAAGTCCAAATATTGCACAGAAAAACATCTGCTTCAATGCTGGATGTATTAATACAGATATTCTAGGCAACTACCACGTTTCAGGATAAGTGGCCCCACCAGCGTTGTACCTCATCTTCTCTATGCGTAATCATCCACGGACACATGTCAAATGCAAACACCTTGTCAGTTGCTAAGGCAGCGCTGTTTGCTCCTCACATTCCCGCTGTTCTCATCACAGAGGGAAGACTGGGCACAGAGCTAGTGGGGCCCAGTCCATGTACACTGCAGGGGCCCCTGTCCTGTGTCAACTTCAGTTCTGCTAGTTTAGGGGGGGGGGGGGAAGCATTACATTTTGGGTAGAAAAATCCATTACACTTTCACTGTTCCATGTCCAGAGGACAGAGCCAGGTAACAGTGTGTCAGGCGCCGTCTCCGCACTAACACTTGGTGCAGGAGACGGACGCCTGCACCTTCTCAGCAACCATGTGCTGTTGCCTAGCAGCGGGATGCTATCTCTGCTCACCTGTCTGCAGCCAGCATGTCTTACCGCCAATATCTCCCTAAACCAATCAGGAGGCACATTAGGGTATATAAAGCAGCCTCTGACACATGTCTAGTGCCAGAGTATTTGTTCACTCCAGCTCCAGCGTTTCCTGAACTTCTGATCCAGAGTGTTATTCGGTTCTGACTCGGCTTCCTGTGACTACTCTCCTGTGTTTCGTTTTGGTACTTCGCTGCCCGGCTGGTTTGACTATTTGGCTTGAACTGACTTCTCTCTGGATTCTCCCTCTGTACTGCACCGCTCGGTTGGCTCTGACCTGGATTGCCTGACTACGCCTGTCTACTACTGTCGCTACACCGGTGACTGTCTTGGAGAACCGCGACCTCCATACCCTCTGCAGCTAAGCCCAAACCTCCTTGCGGGGGTCCCTGGTGAATACCAGGGGTACGTTAGACTCCGTGCCTCCCTGTTCAGTTGCGCTAATACCGGTTAGCGGCCATCTCTGCAATTCCGTGACACAGTGACTACAGCCAATACAAACACACTACACAGATACATACTCACATGCCTGAACACACACACACACACACACACACACACACACACATACACAACCTCTCTATTTAATTGATGCGTTTCTTTAACCCAACCTTTCAGTGTAAACTGTTCATGTGACGAAATCTTCTGTCTACACCCAGGATTATTACTGCCTCTGCCTTGACCTTGGACCTAGTACTCTACAAGTCATCCACTCCAAGCTATACAAGGCAGGATCTGATTTATGTGACTGATATGCACTGACTTGTTTGTGTGTGGTACAGTTCTGCATGTAATGTGAGCAAAGACAGACCTCTGCCCTATAGATTGATAACACTGCACCTGAATGTGATAACACTGCACCTTTTACATTTTACAAAATCCTCTTCAAATATAGAGTGGTGAAGCCCAGATAATAGGAGTAGATGGTAATAGATGCATCTGAAATGCAGAAAAAGTGGAATTGCACTTGGCAAATACAGAAAAATAGGGGCATTTCCAGCAACAAATACCAGGGACAAACCTAGAGAACCTGGGACTGTCCATGGAAATTAAGGACAGTTGTCAGCATTATACACTAACTAGCAGCATAAGGTATAGGCCATAATACCAGGGAAAGCTTTGTATGTATAGAGCTTGCACTCCTTCCAGAACACAATACTCTACCCTTGTGTTATACAGCAATCTTGTAGGACTGGGTTCTCAGCTCCAGGAGGGAGGTGGGAGGATAACCGGCTGCCAGTGTGGGAGAGGGACACAGTAATAAGTTGATGTCTGGGGACAATAAGACCTCACATTGTGGTGGGAAGCTGGATATTCTATATCTGTAACTATAGGACATGAATGCAAATTGTACAGCAGAGGGAAGACCGGACATCAGTATTTGCTGCTCTGTCACACCGTACATCACTGCCTGCATTCATCCTATGCTACGTTACAACCAAAACACCACGTTTAGTCACATTCAGCTCAGTCTGTTCCATGGACTACAATAAGTCATCTTCACTGAACTTAATGTCATTTATTGACACTATCATTAATATTGATGAACATATTTGTATTATTGCGCTGTATAATATATAGTATATAAATAATAAATATGTCCACCATGCTCACTCTCACTTCTCTGCAGCAGGCTGCCATGTTTGGAGGGAGGGGCTGCTCTACCTGAGCAGAGATTGAGTGACAGCTTGTCACACTTGCTGTGTGGATTCACACACAGGGGAGGACCGGTGAACTAATAGTAACACCAAGAACTTCAGTCTCAGTGGTTTTACCTGCAGAAGATATGGGCGGAGCTTCAGTTGTCTGTAATTGGGAGCGGTGGGTTATTAATTTGTAACAGAGCGGCAGTGATCTACCTCCCTGGTTCATATATGAACATTTCCATGTTGTGGTTTAGTGGTCATTTAAATACTCCTCAATAAATGTTCATTTATTAAGCCCAAGGAATGTGGAAACTGAGAAGTCATATTATTTGCAGCAGACAGAGAGCTGCACTGTGTAGTTGGTAAACATTGTTGGGGCAAATATTTCAAACCTGTTCCTGTAAATCAGAAAGAGCTGGTAACTATGTACAGTATAACCTGTGTTACCGGTCAGTGGCCTCTATAGTGATATAAATAGGAGGATGCCGCTAAGGTCATGGATCAGTGCAGCAGAATCTGTCTCTTCTGTGTTAGTTCAATCATCTTTTGTGACTAATTTGCACCATTTTCATGTAAAAATTTCTACACCTACAGGTTGCAGCAACAATAGAGCAGGTTATGTAACTTCTACAGTTGGCAACATTTGAATTAATGCAATTTATTGTTAAGCAATCTGCATCTAAATAGGAGCAAGAAATATATTCACAATGTAATTAGTGTTAGATTACCCAATCCCTTCTGTTACTGCATAGACCCCGAGATTCTCACACACACTGATACATTAGTAGCTGCATAGACCCCGAGATTCTCACACACTGATACATTAGTAGCTGCACAGACTGAGATCCTCACACAAACTGATACATTAGTAGCTGCATAGACCCTGAGATTCTCACACACACTGATACATTAGTAGCTGCACAGACCCCAAGATTCTCACACACTGATACATTAGTAGCTGCACAGACTGAGATCCTCACACAAACTGATACATTAGTAGCTGCACAGACCCCGAGATTCTCACACACACTGATACATTAGTAGCTGCACAGACTGAGATCCTCACACAAACTGATACATTAGTAGCTGCATAGACCCTGAGATTCTCACACACACTGATACATTAGTAGCTGCATAGACCCTGAGATTCTCACACACACTGATACATTGTAGAACAGACAATCAGCCTTATGCCTATCCTAAGTACAATGTAACTGCCGCCTGTGTGGCCCTTCAGTTAGAGCCATAAAAGTCATGCTATTTTTTTTACCTGTTGCCAGAGCCCCCAGTGTGAGGGCGCACAGTATAATCCCTCTCATCATTGTCCCCATTATTCAGGAATGAGCAGTGCTTGCAGCCCAGTAAGAAGATCTCTGGAACTATGAATGAGAGAATTGTTGTGGGCTGGAACTTAAACCTCTGGACAGAACTCTAACATGACTTGTGATTGGCTGCTGAAGTTGTCAGTCACTGGCTGATAAACTGCAAGTTTTCATGTCTATATCAGGACATGTAAAAGCTCCAGATTTCATCACCTGTATCACATTGTATCAGGATGTAGCAAAACATAAATGTAGCCAAGAAGATCTGCATTGTGTCCAGTCATATTCTGGAGGGTGCATGAAATATATGTCTCATTTCCTAGGGCACTTTGCTGCTGACAAGGAGTAAACATTACTCATAGACTGAGCTTCTCAGAGCATAGAGCTCTGAATGACTTTGCTGTAGGGATATAGAATTGTCACTGACTCCATAGGAAAGCAGTGATGGTGGCACCTGTGTGATGTGGGCATAGGGCCAGCGCCGGTGCTAGGGTTCATGGCGCCCTAGGCAAAATAACGCCGCCGCCGCCCGCCCCCGCTCACCGCACACCAGATAAAAGAATAATTAATTAAATGTTATTTACCTTTTCTTCCCTAGCTGCTCCTCGCGATGCATGCTGAGAGGGGAGGGGAGAACTCAGAGGCGCCGCCGGACAGACTATCACATGATCACTGCCGCCGCTGCCCTTCTCTCCTGAGAAAATCTAGTCAGCGGCGCCCTGCAGGTCCCGACGCCCTAGGCAACTGCCTAAGGTTGCCTAATGGGAGCGCCGGGCCTGCATAGGGCAATACCAGGCCGGCTCTTTACAATTCTGAGACTCTCTGACCAGCCGACCGCAGCTTCAAAAGTGATGAAATGATCTGTCATTATATGACAGAGAACGGGGAACGCTGCTCCCGGGTACAGCACTAGTTTACTATCAATCAATGCTTGGAGAAGCCCTTTAATATATTTATGTTATCACTATAGAGCAGCAGAGACATTAATAACAGCTTATTGTGAATCATCTTATTATCAATTGGAGAAGATTAGTTAAAAATGTGTAAAAGTCCCTGTTAGTAGGATGCACCTGTTCACAGCCTGGAATCCATTGTGGTTAGTAATGATATTAATGCCCTCACTGACCTCTGCTATAGACACAGACAAGGCTACATTACTTCCTCTGCTTCTTGCATTTTCTCTGGTTTAGACTGAGGCCTGATTATCACTCCAGTCTCCACACACCCCTAACAGCTCATGTGAGGAGTTTTGTCTGTGGAACAGGTAGGATAATTACTACCCAGCCAAGTAGACTAAGTCAGCTGTGCAGGATTAAGGAAATCCTGAAAACATGAGCTGTTGGGGTGCGTGAGGACTGGAGTTAAGAAACTCTGCAATAAACTGACTAGGCTGCAGCATAGAGCGTGAGGTTTTCAGGGGGCATTAGAGTTTTCGGGGTGCAAAATCATGACAGGGAGATGTATAAACTGGAATTAATTTCAAAATATAAGAGAATAATTGTTCTCAAAGTAAAAAGAATAAGTTAATAAGGTTATAATCTTAACGTTTTCCCCTGGTAAGGGCTGAAGACAATGAGTCTTCATTGGGCAGGAGCTCGATGATAGACATTTAAGTAAGACAAGGATGGCAACAGACGCAGACGTGACAGCCCCCTCCTCCTTTCACATATTCATCCTCCGTAGTGCTCGTTCACACCTCTGCTCTGCTATACTGTTCTGGTTTGAATGAAAACTAAATGAGTGACAGAGATTGGTGTGACCATTTTAACAGCTGAGTTTCAAAAACACAAGAACATAAACACGTGGGGGGGGGGTTATTTTACCCACCGCGTATTAGCTTGGCATAGAAGGTGAGAAGGCACTCCGAGAGTATTAGCCCAGGGCAGTCATCATCATTTATTTATATAGCGCCAACATATTCCATAGCGCTTTACAATTGGGTACAAACACAGTAAACTAATAAACACACTGTGTAAAACAGACAAAGAGGTGAGAAGGCCGCTGCTCACAAGCTTACAATCTATGGGACAATGGGAGTTTTACACATCAGGCTAAGTCTACATTTTGCATTTCGGCCCAGCCAGACTGCAAAGGTAAAAGTGATTTATAAGCTAAATGATCCTGTCACACAACAATGATGGTTGGTTGTTTTTTTTCTCATCCACATAACATTTGTATGTATAGCACAAATAGATCATATTGATTTCCCCTATACAATTCCTGCTGAGTGGTTTCCTCGCACACAAGTATCACCTGTAGCAAAAAGGGCAGCTTGTCAAGGTTGTTAATAGAATCACTGATAGTCTTTCTAGGAGTCAGCAAACTCCTGCTGCAGACAGGGTCAATCCTTCTCTGCACATGGAGCACAGGATCACTGGTGGAGCACACGGGTGTGATTCATTTCTGGTTTAGTAGGTAGTTAGTGCTGGGAACAGGACCTGATTATCCAATAGGCTGACTAGGCTGCAGCCTAGGGCACAAAATGTTTGGGAATGCAAAACTGTGATAGGAGAAGTATAAACTGAAAAATCATTTTAAAATAATAAAATAAAATTATTATAGCAATTCTCCAAAATAAGAAAACATGAAAGATAAATGTAGTAAGGTTTCAAACTTGACGTATTCCCATGGTAAATGCTGAAGTCCTCCTCGGGCGGGCGCTTGAGGATAAGCGGGTAGGAGAGAGAAGGATGGCGGCAGACGCAGGCGTGACAGCCCTCTCCCCCTTCAGCAGTGCGCATTCATGCCTCTGCTCTGCTATACAGTTCTGATTTTTATGAAAATGAAATGAGTGACAAAGATTGTTGTGACCCTTTTAAAAAAACAAGTGGATCAAAAACAAAAGAACAAAAACACTGGCGAGGAGGGTGAAGGAAGCTGGATTTTAAATTAAAGACAAGTTCATTTTACTTACCTTGTATTAGCCTGGCGTGGCAACTGAGTGGGCACTGAGGACATATTAGACTAGGGCCGCCTGAACCCGTAATCAGGTCCTGGCTGGGAAGGACGTATAAATAGCTGATTTTGTGTTGTGACGCTGGTGGTTAGGGAGGCGACTGTTTAGCTAGAAGCAGGGTCACGGGAAACTGTAAATACTTTTGTGTATTTGATGCTGGAACTACACCTCTTGCTGTACCATCCTGACATCCCTGAATAAAGTGCAGCAAAGTGGTTCAGCACAATCCATATGAGCATCATCTATTTGCTGTGCTTATCATACACCCCTCTTGCCATCAGTATATGCAGACTTGCCCACTGTCCCTGTTTTCCTGGGTTGTAAAGATGTGCCCTATTTTTCAGTAGTGATTATAAACATGATCTCCGGCACCCCAGAGGCTTTATGAACAGGATAATGTAGACTCTGAGCCTATATCTCTGGCACCCCAGAGGCTTTATGAACAGGATAATGTAGACTCTGAGCCTATATCTCTGGCACCCTAGAGGCTTCATGAACAGGATAATGTAGACTCTGAGCCTATATCTCTGGCACCCTAGAGGCTTCATGAACAGGATAATGTAGACTCTGAGCCTATATCTCCGGCACCCCAGAGGCTTTATGAACAGGATAATGTAGACTCTGAGCCTATATCTCTGGCACCCCAGAGGCTTCATGAACAGGATAATGTAGACTCTGAGCCTATATCCATATTTCTACATCCACAGAGAACTTTACTCTTTGCAGGACAGTTATCAGTTATTCATTTCTTACTATGCCGGTTACTTTACAGTGATCTTTGATCTTGGAGCAGAGGACGGTTCTCCAGCAATTGATGACGATCTGCAAAGGATTTGAATTTGTGAGAAGCTTGGACATAGTGCGGAGTACACCTTCTTCCAGACGGACCTTAACCTGGATGTGAAGGCAGGCATCTCAGAATCACCAACGGAAAGAGCAGAAGAGAGTTAGCTTTTGGGTGGAACCCGAGGTTACAGAAGAACGGGGATGTATGTGTTGCGGAATGGCAGGAATTGTTGTATGCAAACTCCGCCCAAGTTAAGAGAGAGGACCAGTTATCATGGAATTTGGAAACATAGATCCGCAGGAACTGTTCCAAGGAGTGGTTGGTTCATTCTGTCTGACCATTCGATTGAGGGTGATAAGCTGAGGACAAACTGATATTGATTCCAAAGGAATTGCAAAAGGACCTCCAGAATTGTGCAATAAACTGTGACCCTCGATCCGAGACAATGTGTTCAGGAAGGCGGTGGAGACGGAAGATATGTGTAATGAATAAGGTGGCCAAGCTTCTGGCATCCAGGAGTTTTGGTAAGTGTACGAAGTGTGCCATTTTGCTGAAACGGTCAACCACCCAAGCTCCGAGACAGAGAATCAGCCTTGGTATTCTTTGATCCTAGACGGTAAGTGATGAGAAAGTTGAACCGGGTGAAAAACAAAGCCCAGCGGGTCTGCCGAGGATTTAGAGTTTTGGCAGTCTGAATATACTAAAGGTTTTTGTGGTCAGTGAAGATTGTTTTAACATTAGCTGCTCCTTCTAACCAATGCCGCCACTCTTCGAGGGCCCACTTGATGGCTGATAATTCCCGATTCCCATCATCATAATTAATTTCAGCAGGCAAGAATTTCCTGGACAGATATGCATACGGATGCAATTTCTTGCTTTGTGGATCTCTTTGAGAGAGAATGGCGCCTCCTTTTACATCTGAAGCGTCCACATCTACATTGAACGGGAGTTCAGGGTCTGGGTGCCTAAGAATGGGAGCAGATGTGAAGGCGGCCTTAAGGGCAGAAAAGCTCGCCAACGCCTCCGAAGACCAATTAGTCGTGCCTGCGCCCTTCCGGGTGAGAGCGGTAATAGGAGCCACCAGGGAAGGAAATGAGCGTATAAACCTTCGATAGTAATTAGCAAAGCCAAGGAACCTTTGAATCGCCTTGAGGTTTGTAGGAAGAACCCAGTCCTGGATTGGTTGGACTTTACTGGGATCCATGGAGAAACCAGATGAAGAAATGATATATCCTAAGAAGGCCATCCTGGAGACTTCAAACTCGCATTTCTCCTACTGGGGATTTGGAGGGACGGATAAATCCTTTCTTCAGATTCTCTTCCACGTACTGCTATATAGCTTGGGTCTCTGGGACAGACAAAGAGTACAGACGCCCTTTGGGCAATTTTGAACCGGGTATAATGTCAATAGCACAGTCATAGTCCCGATGAGGTGGGAGAGAGTCAGCCTTTTGTTTACAGAACACATCACTGAAGTCCTGGTAGGGTGCAGGTAGCGATTCTGGACTGGGCCGGAGAGTCCTAAGAGGTAGGGTTAAGCATGTGGAAGAGCACTCTGGACTCCAACGGATGATCTCCCCCTTTTTCCAATCAATAATAGGATTATGACTTTACAGCCAATGGTACCCCAAAATCAATGGAACAGAGGGACGGGTGATAAGGAAGAAAGAGACCTCCATAGTATGGAGAGCCCTTACAGACAAATGAACCGATGGAGTCTTAGCGAGTATTCTACCCCCAATCAAAGGGTTTCTATCGAGACCGCAGACGGTAATGCTTGATCCCAGTCTGACTTCAGGAATACCAAGCGTCTTAGCCAGGTGGATGTCCAGAAAGTTACCTGCTGCACCACTGTTGAGGAAGGCTGTCACCTCCATGGACTTATCGCGGAAGCCTAGATGTTCAGGAACCAACAAAGAGTTTTCTGAAGAGATTACTTGGAAATCTAAGCGCACCTCTTCACCGGCGATTAGGTTTAGGCGTTTGCCGACTTGCTAGCACAGGAACGAACTTGGTGACCCGATTGGCCACAATACAGACAGAGACCTAGAGAGCGTCGTCTGGAATGTTGCTCGGGAGGCAGACGGTAAGTGCCCAACTGCATGGGTTCAGGGGAATCCAGAAGAGTAGAACCAGACTTGAGTGGTGAGCAAGGAGGTATAGATGACTCTCTTTCAGCTTTCCTCTCTCTGATTTGATGATCAATCTTGATGACAAGTTGCATCAAATCTTCAAGTGAGGTAGGTACAGGATACTGAACAAGGAAGGCCTTGATCTGCTCTGTAAGGCCCAAGCGGAACTGACTCCGCAGCGCCGGATCATTCCACTCACTATCAGTTGACCATGGCCGGAATTCCGCACAATACTCCTCAGCAGAACGACGTACTTGCCTTAACGCCCGGAGATGGGACTCAGCTGAGGCCACCCTGTCTGAGTCATCATATAGCAGACCCAAGGCCTGGAAGAAGGCATCCACGGATGGTAAGGATGGACTCGTTGGCAGAAGGGAGAAGGCCCAGGACTGGGGATCGCCCTGAAGTAGAGTTTATAATACCGACTCTTTGCTGCTCAGAGCCAGAGGAGCGTGGTCTCAGGCGAAAGTATAAACTGCAAATCTCCTTAAAGTTGCGAAAGGCGGGACTGCTTCCCGAGAATCGATCGGGCAAATTCAGTTTTGGCTCCGGAGAGACACCAGAGGAGGCCTACTGAGGCTGCGGGTTTCTGGAGACCTCTTCTTGTACTGACAAGCAATGAGATAACCCCTGCACAACTTGAGATATAGCCTGGATCTGATTAGCCAGGACCTGGGCTGGAGAAAGGTTCGGGTCGCTGTTGTCCATGGCAGAATTACCTCCAATCTTCACTGGCCGGTTATAATGTTATGGTCACCAGTGTGACATAAACTTGTAGAACAAGGGTAGAGGTCTTCACCTTTAGCAGCTGCCTTTCCCGTAGAGACTGGTTATGCTCACCGGTACTCGGGTGCCCCCAGGACTTATGCTCAGAGTAGTACAAGTTTATGCTTATACGGTGGCGCACAGGTACAGGAGGTAAAGCACAGAGTAGGATAGGCCAGAGATATGCGGACTGGATAGAGCACCGGTGATGTCAGATACCAGCAGGGTCAGGGACACAGGCAATGGTTCAGAGTCCGGGTACAGGCAATAGGTCAGGGTCACAGGCTATGGCCCAGGTACAGGCAGAAGATCAGGGTCACAGGCTATGGTTCAGAGTCCGGGTACAGGCAGAGGTCATACAAGTGAAAGCAATCCAAGGTTTAAACACCAATCAAACACAGAAGCAGGTAGCAGTACTGAGGCAGAATGCTATAACCGGCAGTGAGGCTCAGTCCTCACTGCCTTAAATAGTGCCAAGGGACAATCAGAGCAGGGCCCTACAAATTTCTGGCAGTGTTGCCAAATAAGAAAGCAGAGTGCCCAGCTGCTAAACTAATCAGCCTTAATAGGCTGATCTTGAACAGTCCTGCGCGCACATGGCTGTTTGACAGCTGGCCGGGCGCGGCGGCAGGTAGCCTGATGCATCCTGGTTGTTGCCCAGGCAACCGGGACGCATTAACCGGAGGTGATGCCCCGGTCATCACAGCAGCGGCCGGGACGCCACGAGCAGGACTCAGAGAATCGCGACGGTGCCCACGGCCGCCGCGGCTGCTGACAATATCTCAGTGAATATTGTAAATTACTTAATATAGTGAAATGCTGCATAGAGTAATAACATGCCTTATAGTGCTAACATTTAAACCAAATTTATCCTATGTGACTGTGACAAAACGAGTTTAATAACACGGTAGCCAGCCTGTCCCTCGTTTCTCACAAAATGTGGATTATAGCATGTACTTTTTATAGCCCTTGTTTTTGTTCCCCAGCTCAACAGAATACCACTGCAGTGTCTACTTACATGTGGATAAGGGGATATTGTAGCTCATTGTAAATATGTATATTGTGTATTGTATATTGATGATGTGGCAGTGAGGTTGTTATTCATTGTCCTTAAAGTGAAGCCAGGGGGGGTTATGGGTAGGGATCAGGTTGCAGGATACAGGTGAGGGGGAAGGCCAATTAGTATCCATTGCTCTCAACATGACTAGTTCAGGCATTTTGTCTAGAGCCCAGCAGGGGACCTTCTGTGGAAGTACAGCTCATCTCAACTCCCCCCTCCAACATCACCCACCAAAGGTTAAGAAGGATAGACCCAGGGGTTTGACCAAGGAGAGGAAAACACACTGGAAATTAGACCCTAGATATAAGGAGCCACTGCAGGGGGTGGGGGGGAGTGTAGATATTCATTCTGGGACTGATAGCTGCAGGGTGGCTGGTTTTAGAGTAGCCATTCTCTACCAGTGAAATACATAGACAGATCCATGGGTCGTGGGTCGGACAGCCAGGTGACTGTAACTCCTTAAGCTAGTAGGGTAAGGGACAGATAATGTGGTAAACCTGACTAGCATTTATTTACTGTGTGTACATAATAATCTAGGGCCTGATTCATCAAGGCACGGATCCGTATCTTTCCGCATTGTAATTTGCGTAGCGTACTCTAAAAGACGCAGACATTTATGCTACAGAAATTAGCATCTCAAAGTCGAAAAACACGCCCACCTGCGGTCCTTTAGACAACGTAGAAGAAGAAACAGTGGATCCCAAGCAATTTACATTAATGTAAGCAATGTATATGTCACAAGCAATGTGGGAGGTCCGACGAGTTTGTTTACATATAACAAAACAGAATCCCTGTGGATATTTTTTCAATACAGCTGGAACTGAATTATTCAGTATCAAGTTTTACATACGTTATACACTTTAAACAATGATTTTGGATTGCTTTTAATTAGCGTAATCAACACTATCCCTAAAAGACAGATTGCATAGGGCCTTTGTATGCTTTGGAGTTCAAGTGTGTATAGTATGGAAAATGCATGTACATCACTAGATTAAAATCAAATGCATAAAGAATATCTAAAAATGTATGTAGTTTTATAATTCCATCTGGATTGTTATTAAAATGCATATCATACACTTCCATAAACGATACATACACATAGTACAGTGCATACAACCTCTACACAGAAAAAGGGTGTGAGTCTGGATTAGAACTCATGACTGTCTTTTTGGAAGGTGAAGTAGCTAACCACTATCCCAAACTGAAATTTGAAAAAAATGGGGAAAAGAGCAACAATACAACATGTGTGCTACACAGGAAACTGATAGTTAATCATACTCTTCATTATTCATACAAATTACATACAAAATACATACAAAATAGGAATCTCACAGGTAGCTTAGTGGTTAGCATTTCGGACTCACAAAACTGCCGACATGAGTTCAAATACCAAGTATACCCATAACATCTGTGTGCAGATGGTGGTTTTTAATCACTCATCTAAGAAACTTACCCCAAATTTTTTTACTTTGTCCTACACGCTCGACCACAATGTCAAATATGCCCTCATATTTAACATGTATCTACCACTCTACTGCAACTTTATTATGGCAAGTTCCTTTCCTCATGGCTGACAATGTTAATGTTTGAACTTTCATAAAGCATCATGGGCCACAGTTCACGTGCACATTATTATGTGCAAGCTGACATATACGAATGGCCTAAGAGGGAGAGAGGGAGAGAGGGAGGGAGAGAGGGAGGGAGAGAGGGAGGGAGAGAGGGAGGGAGAGAGGGAGGGAGAGAGGGAGGGAGAGAGGTGGTGGATTTGGAGGGGACAGGCTCCTTGAAGTTACATGCAACATTGCCTGCAAACCTAGTTTAATCTGGATCTACGGTTTACAGATTATGTGATGTACTCAGCTTTACCCAAACAGAACGCTGACCACAGTTGAGTAGCATGGTGGTTTCCATCAGTTGTACTTCTGCCTTACAGCACGGAGGTCATGAGTTCAATTCTCAAACATGGACTGATCTGTGTATAGTTTGGATGTTCTCTTCAATGTGTGACTGGCTTTTCTCTTGTCTATCACTACAATGGCACATGATTTGGGGAACTAGTTAATTAGCTATGGCATATGCCATATACCTTTTTTAATGAATATTGCCCCCAGGGCACATTAATTATGTATCTGTTATTACTACGGATGGCCTACCTCTTGGAGGGGTGGATTGTTGTTGGAGGGCACATGTTCCTTTGGCTGACATGGAAATAGCAAATAGAAACCTTTATTTCTTCAGCTACTGCCTGTGCTTGGATGTGATTTCACCATCTTCTTGTCTTGCAAAATACTATAGCCAGCACCGGTTCAGCATGGTGGCTTATTATTTAGCACCTCTGAATCCCTGTGCTGGTGTCATGAGTTGGATTCCTGACCATTGCCTTATGTGTATGGAGTTACTGTTCTTCACATGTTAGTGTGGATTTCATTACAAAATACACAAAATACTTTGTGTATCTTCATTTGCTGATAGCCACAATTAGTAGGCCTATATAAATGTCGCTTAAATTTTAGTATTTTTGGAATCAATATCCATTCTTTATTGACATTAGACCCACATGTTGTGCATTTGCAATATATTAATAAAGACACACACACACCAATCTTTTTGTTTCTTAACTTTTGATTATTTGTAGAAAAAACATAAAAATGTAACTATTAACAATTATTACCCCCAAAACTATTTACAAATTTATATGTGCCACACTCTTACTTACAAGGCCCTCGCCAACTCCACTGCCCCCTACATCTCCACCCTCCTCTCTATTCATGCTCCATCCCGCCCTCTCCGATCTGCCAATGACCGTCGCTTCTCTTCCCCCCCTGATCACCTCCTCCCATGCGCGTATCCAAGACTTCGCCCGCGCTGCCCCCCTCCACTGAAACAAGCTCCCTCCCTCCATCAGAACTTCCCCTAATCTGTCCAGTTTCAAACGGGCTTTAAAAACCCACCTTTTTCTTAAAGCCTTCCAGTCTCCCACTTAATTTCCTACCTTTTCTTCTGCCTCTTCCCCTTCATTCCCCTTCCCTTATCCTTATCCTTAGTTCCTCCTTCTCTCCCTCTCTCCCCAGTGTCTCTCTGTCTGTCTACCCCACCCCTTAGATTGTACGCTCCTTTGAGCAGGGTCACCTCTCCTCCTGTCTTCACCACTTTTAACTCTGCTCTCCATCTACCTTGCCCTCCTCCTCTAAGACTCTCTTCCCCTGGGGGTCTCCCTATCATCCGTGCCCTCCTTCTTGGGCTCCGTCGTATGCGGACCTTCCCCTCTCCCCTCCCCTAGCTGTGCTTTGAGCTCACGGATTTACTGTGCTTATTGTTTACTGTACTGTGCTGTCTGTCCTCGTATTGTAATTTCGTTTGTCCCTGTACGGCGCTAGGGACACCTAGTGGTGCCCTATAAATAAAAATTAATAATAATAATAAGTCCATGCCCTTATTTTTTTTGTAGACTTTTTTAAAAAAATGTGCCTTTTTTTTAGTCTTTTTAGATAGCGGTCAATGTCGACCTGCAGTTCTGTGGCCGATGGGGGGAGGTGTGGCAACCGCCAAGCTTACTCAACGTATGCTGTAAAACAAATAAAGAAACAAATAATTCCATGGCACACTAATTTTACAAGCAGACAGGACTTACTAAAGATGTGTACTGTTACATAACTTTAAACTGTTAGGCCTCTTGCTCCAAATGCATTTGCCAGCCCATTAGACATTGATAAGGCTTTGTGTTGCATTTTTAGAGATATACAAAATTCTGGTGTGCCCAGGGGAGAGGGGCGTGGACAGGGTCGTCTTAACAGCATTATAGGCCCTAGGGCAAAGCAGTACCCGGGGCTCTACCTACACAATCACTCACAGGAATCCAAAGAAAATTATCAAGAAAATTCAGCTCATACTTATTGGTACCCACCACAAAATCAGTGTTTTTAAAATAAAACGCCTGCTGAAGAGCAGACATTAATCTATAAACGTTTGGCTAATATAACACGACCCTTTTTTTGGTAAAGCAAGATTTTCCATTCACACAAATTACTCAGTTATTAAGTCATACAGACAGAGGTGGCACAGTACAAAATTACTAGGAATTATTTATTATTAAACAAGTGTTCAACTAAACTTTAGCTCGCTTTATTGCAAGAGAATTGTTTTATAATTGCATTAAAAATCCATAGAATAATATGAACTGACATGTTGACAGGCCTATCGGGCCCGTCTGTTCGTGTGGTCCCTGCCCTGCGTGGCCATGTGTTAAGATGGCCCTGGCTGTGGTTTTCTTGTTTACATAAAATCAAATTTGTAGGGCCATTATGATTGAAACCTGTGACATTGATGTCACCTTTTAATCAACATGTGTGACAGCAGGGATTATTTACAAGTATAATGAACACCGCAATGTTATCCAAATCTGAAAAACCTTTCATGTAAATACTTAATATCTCCTAACGCCTTACCAACTTGAGGCACCACCAGCTGACCGTTGGCCTCCTGGTCCGGCTGGGTCTCGGGTTCTGGCTCCGCCGCCGCCTCCAACTCCGACTCAGCCTCACCAGAGGCGGAGGACTGGGGCTCAGGCTGAGACTCGGCCTCAGATTTGTTGTCCGACTCCTCCTCCGCCCTGCCCCTTCGCCTCTGGGTCGGCTTCTCCCTCGCCTTTGGCATTGGTATCGCCATCCTCATTGGCCCGGACTGGCACCTGCTGTTGCTGCGGCTGCTGTTGTGACGGATGTGGCTGCTCCTCCTCCTCCTCCACCACAGGCTGGTGGCGTTGCCGCCGTTCCCAACGTGCCTGGTCTGTTTTAAACAAGCCAAAAATAAACAGGGTATTGTTCAAAGATTCACCAGCTTAATATACGATAGTAGTACGATAATCATGTGATCAGACATTTTAAGTTAACTTCTCATTGCCAGCACAGACAAATATTAACTACTACAAAAGAAAGGATATAAACATAATAGACACAAACCACTTCACATGACCTGTAACAAATGATTGTTTTTGGTATAGGGATGGGGAATATCTCAGTGGCCTAGTGGTTAGCACTTCGGTCTCACAGCACTGGGGTCAGGCGTTCGAGTCCTGACCATGTCCTTATCTGTGTGGAGTTTGCATGTGTTGACTCCAACACTCCAAAAACATACTACTGGGCGGTTAATTTGCTGATTTCAAAAATTGCCAGTAGTCTGTGTGGATATGTTAGGGAATTTTAGTCTGTAAGCTCCAATGGGGCAGGTACTGATGTGAATGAGTTCTCTCTCTACAGCGCCACTGAATTAGTGAAGGGATATCAAATACTGTGGATGATTAGAATACTTTTGAAATCGTCCTTTGTTGGGTCTCCCTCACATTGCAAACAGCCAGTTAATGAATGACTGATTAGGTATAGCTAGTACAGTAGGTAATATGTTTGCACCTTATGGGACCTTAGAGAAATGGGACCTTCGAAATCTCTGAAACTGAGCTAAGGACTTGGTTTTCCAAGCTGGCGTTCAAATGTTTTTGCAATAATAAAAACACATCCGCCACTATCATCTTCAATTGGTTTTTTAGCTAAGGTCATCAAGTTACAGCACTGGGGTCAAGAGTTGGAGAGTTTGAATCCCAAACCTGCATTAATGTTCTGGAGTTTCTCCATCAATCATTTAGGAAAGTAAATGTTCATCAGCAAATTTTAGGAGACAGGAGCCAAAGCAGGTTGAGTGCATTGTAAGGTGAATGACCTTTCTACTGTGGAGGAAGATTGATATGTAGTGGTAGGCGATGTCAGGTGATTTGGGTGAACATATTTTGAAACATATACCAAAAATAGATGCTTAAACGTGTTTTCGGCGATTAATAGAGAACTCACTTCTTATAATCTCCTTCCATAGCAACTGTGGCCGACGCCGGTGGAAGTCGCTACAGCACCGCTGGAGCTGGACAACAGTCCTGCGTTTGCTATACCGCAGGCGAAGGTGTCTGCGGACCCTTTGATATGCCCTCAGTTTGACCTCATTGGACATATATCTCACGAAGCTCACGCCGAGAGAAAATAGCTGCCATCATCTTTTCTCTCAAAAGACTACTCTGCAGTACTCTGCGCTGATTGGTTCTCTGAGCACGTATGGGTGCGCTCACGTCTCACGCGGATCTTTCAGACTCCTGTGTGTGTAATGGTGGCCTCTCCATCCAAAAACATGGCGGCCAGCGCAGGTGAGACGAGTACACCAAAAAAAAACCAGGGACTATATAGTCTACACTCTTAATCCTCTTTATGGCTTTCTTTTGCATTTACCTTACATTTCAAATCACATTGTTTTGTTCCTGTTCAGAAATTGGAATGGGAGATAGGTCAGTCAACTGTGTTTCCAACGTTATTAACAATGTAAGTTCAGAAACGGTACAAATCAAATGTTTGTTCTAAAGCACTCTTTTGTTTGGATGACTGTAAACATATTACTAGTTAGACGACTGTGAGCTTAACACATCCTTGTGCCTGTGTAAGTCATTTTTTGATCAAGTCCTTAGTTATACTACGAAATCATCATGGCACTTTGACAAATAAACATGTTCAGTTTTCTACATTATCCACACACATTTCACTGTGAATTGGTTTTGTTCTTTGGTGTGTTAATTGCAAAAGGACACTATGAAGTTGCATGCTTTGTACTAATCAGCCATTTAACGGCATATTCTTTGTCATTTCCGCCACAGATGGGCTGACTATAAACTAAGGCTCAAGCGTAAAATATCAAAAGCATGGGAACATGCCCGAGCAACTGGCGGGGGCCCTCCCTTGGAGGCGGGATTAACACCTATCGAGAAGCGTGCAAGCGTTGTCATTTCAATGGCCGAAAGTGTTGGGGTGGGCGACAATGATACCGGCTCTAGCTCACCCCAAGTAGGACAGCTCTCTCCCCTAGGTACATGATGATTCTCATTATTTAATGTCTGTTAATGTTTGTGTTTTGTATCTGCACATGTGACAACTCTCATGATGTGTCTTCTGTCAAACTTTACTGTCAAAATGTGTTTGCCTATCACATACTAGTAAATTAAATGTACACCCTGAATAGAAATTGTCTTAATATGTTGGCCCATTTTACAATCTGCTAACGAAATACGATTCTTAATCTGTTAAAATGCTACATCATGCTTGTGTCTTTTTGTTTTAAAATGTAAATTTTTGGGTCAAACTTTGGTTTTTAAATCTTCTCTTCTCTTTTTCTCTATATACAGAACGTGAAGACCAGGCTGCTGGTGATGTGGAGGAGCCTCAGAGGGAGCAGGTTGAACTCTCGAGGGTGCAGACACTCTCACTCGTATCGCAACGATTTGAAGCCATCACTGAATCACTGTTCACTAATGTTGCACACACTGCAAGCACTCTACCCCGCATGGAACACCAACTCACCACTTTGAATAGCACACTCACCACACAACTGTCCACTCTCAATTCCACCTTTACAAATATTGCAACACTCCTGGGTGATCTCTTGCACGCCTACTCCCAACGCACTTCAGGCACATTACCTTCACCCATTTAACCCCCTACCACAGCTACTTCATTCACGTCTCTATTCCCCCTCCTTGCCCAGTGTTTTGCCCCCCTCCCTGTCCCTAGCCTTGCCAATCTACTTTCCGAGACCCTTGCCCATCTCCCTGCCCATGCTCTTGCCCTTCTCCTTTCCCATGCTCTTGCCTCCCCCCCTGCCCAGGCCCCTGCACCTTCACTGCGTCGATCACAATCTGCTGCCCTTGAGAGTTCGGATGCTTTCTCTGAGGCCTCCACATCACGGCAAACGAGAAGCCAGTCCTGTCGTGGGATGGGCCCAGGGCCAAAAAAATAAAAGACGCAATAATGTGCGATATTTATTTTTCATTTTTTTGGTTAGACCATTGTCTAAAATTGATGATATAATAATAATAAAAAAAATTCTAATTAAACTATTTTGTTGTTACTTATTGTAGGCATATTAAGTCTTGATGGTAAAATTCATACATATTTGACAGTGTCAGGACATTGTTATCTCAGAACACTGAGTCTACATTCCTTCAAACAATCATTGCAAAGGCATTTATGTTTAAAATGGTCTGCCAAATTGTTGAAAAACTGTCATCCTATGTCTAATTGTGCCAAAGATTGTGAGGGGGGAAATAATACACATACCCAGGCCCGGCGCTCCCATTAGGCAACGTTAGGCAGTTGTCTAGGGCACCGGGCTCTGAAGGGCGCCACAGGATTAAAAAGCAGATATACTTTTTATTGTAAAACTGTGCGGCGACCGCGGGCATACCTTCCACAGCCGCCTCACAGCTATGGATCCCCATCGCCGCAACGGCCCGCACATACTGAACGGGCTCAGCACCTGCTCTGCTCCTACCAAGCAAAACTTTGTGCTCCGGAACAGCAGATGGGGCGGGCGCACCTCCGTCTCCTCCACTCCCCCTCCCCTCACTGACTGTCGGGCGTGACATCATCATCAGGGCCCGACAGTGTCAGTGAGGGACGGGACCCTGCAGAGAGGAGCAGCGTCATGGAGTTTAAGGTAAGGAAAGTCCTGGGGGCGGATATTTTGGGGGGGTGGTGGATTTTTTTTTGGGGGGGGGGGGCGGATATTTTGGGGGTGGGTGGCGGATTTATTTTGGGGGGGGGGGGGGATTTCAAAATTGCGCCGGAGATCCTAGCACCGGCCCTGCACATACCCAAGCATTCACTCACAACAACCCAATATTCCAAAACTCCAAGGTACAGACGTGAGTACTTAAAATCCAGGAGGACACTCCAATAGTTTGTCCCACAGGGACAAGTGTCTAACGTCACAGTAGATTAAAACCTTTCCACGGGAGTATCATGGATGCTTAATGTACACATTTCAGACCAATATCAAGACGTTTAGACCTGTCTGCCCCTTATTGTGTCTGCCTGAGATGTGTGTATTACTTAACTGTAGTGCAAGCCAAAGTTTCATTGTCCTGGGTTCTGTGTTTCAAACCTTACGGACCTAGGGTAGTACTTTTAAACAGAATCCATGAGGCAATTGTCCCTACAAAGTTTGCCTGGTACGGCCTGATTCCTTAAACAACTTAGTCCAGGCATTTCTTACTTAAGTGTCCTGGACTAAACCATATGAAAATGCCACGGTGCTAAAATCTTTAATGATTTTGCACCTAGGTTCAATACTGTCTGTTTTTCATGTAGCACACAAATCTCAACTCTAAATATCAATCTACAAAAAATAACTTTTTAGTGGTGTCCTACATGAAAAAGCAGCCATGTATTACTTTATTTTCTCCATAGTGATCAAATTGCCAACCCATTTATTTAAACCTGGTTTTGGACAGGAGACTAAAGTTCTAAATGTCTGCACAAATGTACTTAAAGAATAAGGTTGGTAGTGTGTTATAATGTAATATTGTGTCTTGTGAATGGCAGAGAGATTAGGTGGATTGTGGGAAATGGGTCATGGCTTCAAAATACAGATATATTTTACACTAGTTGCAGTTTCTCATGGATTGTGTGAGTAAATGGTGACGACCAAAGGATGTTCATCTACAGTGTTCCTTGCTACGTATGGAAATACTTCAAACAAGGCAGATTTCATAAATTTAATATGTTATCTCTCAATAATGTAACACCAATCACAGGTTCTAAAGCAACTAATGGTATAGTTTATTCCATTCCAGGTATGCACCAAGGACATGAGTCATACCTACCAATCAGTACTGGTCTGATTATGGGCATTTTTCTAAAATCTAATAAAGCCTTACCCTTTTCTGATAGTGCAAAGACACAGTGGCTGGCACCCGCCCAGTGTTCCGCATTCACATTCACCCTGTTGTTTGCAAGCACACTTAATCAGCAGACATGGCGTAACTTTAGCAGAACAAATAAGGTCAAGGGTCATCCCAGTCCTTCTTTCAATCTCCAGATTTTTCTCCCAAGAGCCTCAGGCTGTAGTGGTGTGTGCACTGTCTGCTGTGTGTCTGTATATTAATGTCCAGGAATACAAGTCACAGTTAACAGTGCAAACTATTACCTCAGTCACAGAACAACACCCTGCTATCCTTGTAAATACACACCAACACATTATCTAGTTAGACTAGTGATGGATGCCCAAGCGCTAATTTGTCACAATAAATTAGCTACCCTGTAATGTTTGAATAATTAGCAATAGTCTGAGCCTGTCCAAATATACAAAATCTATTAAAAACGTAAGACATTAATGGATTTAGAACGGATCTGCCCATTGTGTTTGTTTGCTACTGAACACTTGCATGTCTACACTTTTACAGTGGCCAGGTCAGTAGGCAGAGCCTCCCCTACAGTTGTTTGTTTAAACAAAGCTAGTTCTGGTTTATTGAAAATGTGCCAAACACGAAAACTGATTTACTTGATGTCTGTTTTTACAGTTCGATAATGCAGACAGTTAACCATTTAGTGACAACTATGAAGCCTCAGAATACCATGAAAACATTACCTACAGTGTATTTGTTGGTGTTGCAGCGACTCGTATCCAAACACAGTATGGTGGTGAGCACAGATCAGAGATTGAGTTTAACCCAGATATTAATCATTCACAGGACTAATGTGTGCTAGGGCAGACACTCTAGGATGAGATGGGGAACCAAAGTACATCTTAAACGGTTTAGAGTCAGTTTTGGCCTTAATTAAACGTTGCTTTCAATATATGAGGCCAATCATTAGGGAATAATGTGAAGCTTGGTATTAAGGTTAGGCCTTTTTAAACTCTGATTGTAAACATTTGGGTGGAGTGCTTGGCCTGGCCAATGTGATTTGTACTAATTGGTTTTAATGTTTAAACAATTAGTTATGTGCACTCCTTTGCATTGTGACTTGGTTGTGCACAGTTAACATTTGCAATATTGGTAGTAATTTTCTTTAGAACACAGTTACTCTAGGTTCCAGGATGACTATGCAGCAATGGTATCTTCCTCACCAAGTAGTTACTTAGGCTCCAAAAACTACGCTTAGTGTATGCTGCAAATTTAACATGCACTTTGGTGTAAAGCCCTATGCTTGGGATGGGGTTTGACATCTAGCAACGGACTGTGTGCCAGTGGTCATTACTTACTGCTTGCTTGACATTCTCCTCTGCTGTGTGAGGATACTGAAATTGTTGCCTCATAGTGCTATGATGTCTAACACTTGGAAAGTACTTATGAATACCTTACATTTACACACATGTAGAAGCAGGCATTGGTGTTACTATGCCACAAAGTATCCCTAAAGATTATTTACACACACACACACACACTGACAAATCCAACTTGAAGATATTCCCATCCTGATTGTGACTTAATTTGGCCCTTTCCGAGGCCATTAGCAATGGGAATGCTATTGCAAAGCAATGATACATTCTGACACCAAGATACAATCTGAAATTTGGATCCTAACTATTTGGAGCACAGATTGTGAAGTTCACAAAACATGTCCAGTGTGTGCAGGCTAACAATGTGTGCCTTCAAACACATTTTAGTAGACTGTGTGGAGCTGGAATGGAACATTGCATGACTGGACCAATAAACAATATAGGTGATGTGTAACATACCACAAATAGCTTACAAAGAAAATAGAAACTGAAAAGGGAGGATAGTGTCATTGTTTATCTGATGTCCCAAAGTGGATTTAAAGGTAATGTGGAGACAGACTCAAATAGATGGTCCACTTGCGTCTGACACAAAGGCATTTAACTGGATTGATTGTGTGGGCTTTGTGGTTGCCGATTGGCTGTGGCCACAATTTTAAACAAAGTGCCAATTGGGTCAGAAGTCTATTTTGGGCCTGTTTGGAAAAGGTCCAAGGCTAGGAAGTGTTGTGGGCAACTCTTCACACATTTAAGGGACAATCTTTTAGAGAGGATATTAAAAAATCTAGAGGTTTCTGTTCACATACCATGTTGAACTTGCAGCATACAAAATCCAAATACTTGGGCAGAAAAAACAACCAGACATACAAAACTCCCAAAAACTCAATAATCGGGAATAGGTAAAAACCACTACAGAGAGTGGGCTTTTAGGGTACGGTCTATCTGTGGCCAAGGACAAAATAACCACACATGCAATCAATATATTGTACAAGTAGACATGTCCCAAAATGGGCCTCAAAGCACTATGTATGGATTGTTGTGTATGACAAGAGGAAGGACAGCAGTGTAGTACTCAGCAGATACTTGCTTGGGACTGTTTGATGACACTATTGCATGGTCAGATTTATTGTTAACAGACATGATTCAATAGTTGCTGCAGAATACATAGCAAATAAGACAGTGGTCTGTGTGCAAAAGTTACTTGCACAAGGAGTTGATAATCTGGGCAAACTTAAGCCTTGGAGAAATACTTCAACATGTAATGGAGACACAAACTGCAGAACTCCAAAAGGCACAGCAGCTTGGCCTGTTCAATCTAAAACAAACAATTACTTCAGCAATATTAGCTCACATACAACGTTTAGATGAGCCAGACTTAGTTTAGGCCTTGGTGCACATGAAGGTGTCCACTGTAATGTAACCTGAAAAGTGTCTTGTAAGGGTCAACACAGTACTCTCTGTAATACTGGCTTGTGGGTTTTTCCTATATCTTGGTTTAGGAGTGTGGTTTGTGTTGATTTTGGCTGGAAAGTACATCCACAAAAAAAGGCAAATAGGGAATTGGCTAATGTGGCCGAGCCAGAGCACCGAATCTACCTCCCAAATATACTGTTATTTTACAGCAAAATTGTATTGTATTATACAATAATTAATTAATTGTATTATAATTGTAAACGTTGTGACATCTGGTGTTCAATATTACACTATGACATTAGTAAACAAATAAGCCTTGTGAGACCTGAATAGAGAGTGATATTGGAAGGGAGAATGTGCCAGAGGTGGCTATAGTACAGGAGCAACTAGAGAGGTAGTAAGTGACCCAGAAGAGACCTGTGTCTAGATGGACAATGGAGTGAAGGACGTGTAGGAGAATAGGGTGTTAATCAGTGTCCAATGCAGCAGAGAGTTACAGTTGAATGAGTAAAACATTCAAAATAATATTTTTTGGGAACACAATTACAGTAAGCAAATGAAAGGTTATAAAAAACTGAATATAACTACTTTGTAAACTAAAATTTCAAAACACATGTATGTTGGTTTCATCTCATTGCTTACAAGTGTTGCAAGGCAGCTCATGCAGGAACCCATAATGCCTGTCTTCTTTCTGTACTTTCAAGCATTAAAATCTACAATATGTTCTCTTAACTGTAACACAGATCCACTAATGACATAAAAGGAATAACATAACTAGATACTTACAAGCTGCAAAAGGCAAAACATCCATGTGTGGTTCCTTCAGCATGAAATGAACGTTGGCAATCCACCTTGATTAATGATTATTTTTAGGTGAGCTAGACATGCTCCAGCTAAGGCCTGTTAGTACATAAAAGAAAGCCTTTAGTTAGGCCTATTTCAAACCAAACTCCAGCAATAAATCCTCATCATTATTGTTCAACCTGTTATGGCTATAAAAGGAACATCTGATAAGCTCACCAGGCCCAGAGGCAGCACTTGAATTTATCAGAATTCAAAGGTACACTTTCGTTTCAGTACAAAGTATCTGGTGCCAACATTTATATATGTTTATAAAAATTAAACAGGGCTTTATTTTCATCACAATACAATAGTTTTTAGGGACTGACAGATATTACCCAAAGTGTGACAAACCATATTTGAAAGCATTTTTGCCTTGCAAATCAATGTTGAATGTGAGGTGTCCTGGCTCCACAATTTCCAGAGGGCAGGGAATCTGTTGGATAAACATGCACCATGGCAATTTCACCAAAACACACTAACTATAGAGTCCTCACTAACTTCAAGTGTACATGAGGCAGTATTTTATAGTGGATTGTAATTAGAGAAGTATATGCAGGCGTATAGGACAGGTATCAGATGACAAGATCTGATGCTGGGTCTATGCAATGCTGGTTAAGAATAACTCTCTTCATTTTATACTGATTAAAACAAGTTTGTGTTTATTTCTGATTGTAAAATCATCTGATATGCATTAGCATAGACGGTCGTATTTTCATTTTGAAACAGCAAAACATGATCCTTTATGTCTGTTACTAAGAAGGTGTGTGCAATTGTTCCATTAATTATGGTCATGAACACTTGCAAATAGTTCATGTGCTGTTTGTGACGAGTGTTTCAATCTGAAGTATACCTTAGTGGTTAAAGAAATGAGCTGCCAAGAGCAAGGTAATGAGTTTGAACCCCGATTTATGCCTGTATGTGTCCTGACTTTGTATATCTCCATGTTTCAGTGGATGTATTCCACTCTGTCACTTATATAAAAGTACTTTAGTACATGTTTTGGTTTGTAATATGGCTATATGGCATGTTGAACAATGTGTTCAGCTACAACACAGAAAAGCAGTTCATGCGGGGATCCCCGTATGAACTACCAGCGCTGACTGCGCTTACAGAGATGATCCTCAGGAGCAGTGTAGTGTAGATCAGTGGGAGAAAGACGGGGTGCGTTCCACAGTGGAACGCACGTCAGTTCCGGAATGACGGCAGAGTGAAGGGGCGTGGCCCAACGCGTTTCATTCGCTCAGCGAATTTCCTGAGGGGAGCTGATCTACACTACACTGCTCCTGAGGATCATCTCTGTAAGCGTGGTCAGCGCTGATAGTTCATACGGGGATCGCCGCATCTCTTTACTCAAAAAGGAACTATTGGACTCCTTTCTCCCCTGTGGATTGTCGTATAAGGTTGGTCAAAGACTGTTTTGCATTGGACCATCATATTGGCCTTATCCTGACATATTGTTCTACTTGGGCTCAATCACGGAAGCACCCCTCATTATCTCCCTTGGGCTTATCTACGGAAGCTCATATTGATTGCCTATGACAGTGGTCAGGGAACAGGGGTAAATTACCCCAAATGGGGTAAAAATGAAATTCCTGGGGGTAATGCTGCCGATTCACATGCTGTCAGTTGGATTGTAGACCCCTTTAAATGTGAAATTGCTGTTGTACCAGAAGAGCCTCAAGGGTTGGCAGAGGCACTTCTTGAGCTTCGATGCAATAATGAAGCACGTATTGCATTTGAAAACAAAGCAGATCTGTCATATTTTTGGATGTTAACAGCTGCAAAGTCATTCAAAATTGCACATGAGGAGGCAGTCAAAAAGTTGCTACCTTTTGCAACAACCTACCTTTGCGAACAAGGATTTTCCACTCTAACGAACATAAAAACAAAGCAGAGAAATCGATTGGACGCTGAAGACTGTATCCAAATTGCTCTGACATCAAACTGCCCCAATATTGATGCTCTCGTATCAAAAATGAAGCAACCTCATTTCTCCAAATCCTGAAGTTTTGAAGTTGAAGCTTTCAAAGAAATTTTGATCAGATTCAATAACATTTTGATAATATATAATATAATACATGATTTCCTTCCTTTCAAATCAAGGGGGTAACGTCGGCGTATCTAAATATATTTTGCGGTAAAAGGTAAAAAGTTCCCTGACCCCTGGCCTATGAACTATAATCATTGTCATATGGTTTTTTATGTGCTTATGTTTTATGTATGTCAACAGCACCTATCTTAATGTATTGATAATGTACATCATTTTTTCTGGTGAATTTTTTACTTTTTATATGGTATATTAAATGTCTGTTTCTTTTACTCCAAACGGTTTTATTTTGACATATATAATATTGCTAGGTTTTTTTTCTCATCCTATATCCTAATTCAGTTGCATATAATCTATTTTATTACTTATTCAATTCAAAAGGACAATTGAGCGCTATTACTATATTATTTCAGGTAATATTCTGCAGTCTGCATATCATCTCTACCGCCTCCTGGCGTCCGGTCCTGCTACCCGCTGCTACTTCCTCTCCACTCCCGTGGTAATACGCTGCAGCTCTCTCACCGTTGTATCTCCTTCCTCGTGTCTCCTCCATCTCCCGCTGGGCATCACACCATCACATATGTGTTACTGAATTCCGCTGAACCTGCCACACACTCCTGAGGGCCGCGACCTGCGTAGCGGAAGCCGCTAAACCAATTCCCTCTTGCGGGGGTCCCTGGTGAAGACCAGCCGCTGCGTTAGATTCCGCGCCTCAGGTGAGTGACTGCCAATTGGTAGATTCAGGGTCCTAGAATCCTAGTGAAAGAATGGTCAAGATGACAGACTAGCCATGGGCGCGACTTCGTCCGTTCTGCGCATGCGTTGGATTGAAATAAATGCTGTTCCTTCGTGAGCTCCAACTTCAAGCACGTATGGAGAGCAGATGAAACAGGTGTATGGTATATTTGCAACGTGTTTCGCCTTAGGCTTCCTGAGGGATATAGGTGATCTGTTGGGTTAAAGGAGGATTTATAAAGGCGCTAGGCTGTGTAGTGGTGAGCCAGAGATCCACTACACAGCCTAGAGGCCACCAGTCCAATTAGCTATGAAAACTGTCAGTCACAGCTGGAACCAATAAGAATCTTCCTTTCGACCAACCAACCATGGAGGACAATTGTCAAACAAGGCGCCTTTAGAAACCCTCCTCATCTCACCCAATTTTAAAAACAGACAGACACAAGGATTTTTCCCCATGGGCCCTTTTCGGGCATTGGTAATGTTTTGAACATGAGAATATAGACTTAAATATGAGTAAAATGTACACTGTATATTGTTAGTAGTTTAAGGGTAAATGGGATTGAAATACATGGGACAGCATGGAGTGTTAATATCTGGTTTGTGACCAGATCACATTTGGTTTATGTAATTGTAAATACATTGGGAGATTTTGTTATTTAGGACATGGTCTGGTTACATTGTTTGTGAGAAATGTTAGTGTGCTTAAGAAGTAATGCAGTTTGAAATTAGTAATATATAGTAGGAGTTGTATTGTGCCATATAATAGACCTCATGTCCCTGCTGGACATGGCAGCAAGGTGATATTTACAGATATTACTAGTGTTTAAGTGGTAAAACTGTAGACTACAGGAGCTACAATAGGAAGATGTAAATACTGTAGATGTCTTTACATTGTTGTGATTATTGTTAAGTGGAAGTTATCCAAGGGGTTATTGTAGGAGAGATTATCTGTGTTGTAAGCTTTATTACAGAGCCACAGACCATGTGGTATAGCTTTTAAGAAATGTACATTTGTAAGGGAGTGAAAAGCAAGATATATTGTTATTTAGGAAGATATAAGTTTGGGAATACTTACTTGGGAAATATTGTTGCATTGTATTTGCCTGCATTGTGTAACACTGTATAATATAGCTTGTAAATGTCTGCTTGTGTAATATGCCTCGCTGGCTCTGATCCCCATCGTTTACCAATAATCATTTTCTATGCGATTTGTGTGGTTCCAACTCACAAAGCGATTTATTAGCAAAAGCAAAAGACTAACAGTTAAATACATAAGTACAGCCGATACATACGCCGCGCTGTGCTGGATCCAGCTTACAGTCATTCAATCCTGAAGTCTGTGGTCAAAGAGACTGTAAGCTGATTCCAGAGAGCAATGTATACACATTTGGTGTTACAGTAAATACAATACAGATGACTTGGCATGTTTCTATAGCTTCATGCTCCAGGACAGTCCAGTATAGTGTACTTCATAGGTCAGTTCAAATGACACCCGTTTGGGGTGGGGGTCAGCTCTCCAATCAGATGCATACTAATCTTCCCGCCGAAAGCTAGTTCAAACTGGTCTATTTACATTATACACATAATACCATCCTGATCATTAATTCCCTATATTCCATAACTAGCATACACAAGGTGCGATCTTATAGATGATGGAACAGAATCACTAAGGATAAATAGGGGATTAGAATGACACCAAACATGATATGTTTCATGTAACCTGAACCTTAGATCTCACTAAAGTGCATATAACATTATAATATCCAACTATAAATTCAATAACATCTGTTCATAAACGACTGTGGGTTGGAACTATTATAAGAAATGAACTATATACAAGTGAATGTGTCAGTGTAAGTGTATGTTTCAGTGTGCGCTATTTATCGTGTGATTGCGTCACGACACGCGGCGCACTGATCGCAATCGCATGGTAAAACAATATTAATCAAAATATTTTCTATCATCCAATTATTCCACTTTGACAGTACCTACACACAGGTCATCTCTATGTACAGTGTGTAAGATTATGTTATTGAAATTATTACATTATTGTACAAGTAAAGACTGTTTCATACATGTATATCTGCATTGTGATTATAAATGTATATGTATTGATACAGGAGTTATATATAGAAATCTGTGAGATACAGTAAATTAGGTTTAAAAGACTGAGGTAGGAGTGACATAATAGGGATGTGTAAGTGCGTATGGGGATGTAACGAGTGTATCCAGGAGCAGAATAAGATAGATAGTGTCCGCTATTATGTAGTACAATAAGGGTTCTTTTATAGTATACAAAAATAGATACTTTAAAAACAGATTGTATATACAGGCATTAAATGCATCTTGATTTATGTATAAGAAAAACCATGTAAACACAATTAAATCCATATTTTTTATTAATGATTATACTGTTAAGAGTTGTTCATTTAGTTTATTAATTTCTTTATTGTTTGTATGTGTTCTGATGTGACCTTTTAGTGTACAGACGCTTGTGCGGATACTGTAATCTGTTCTCTGCCTATATTCAGTAACACACATTTAGGCAGATCGTACTTACACCAATATTCAATATGAAAATGCTGGAGTTTTGTGCTATTTTTTAAAATGCAGGTGTGTGCAGGTTCAAATCCAGCAATTTGAAATGAAATAAGAGTAAAAAAAACAAATACATTATTTTCCTTTTAGGAATTACTTACGGTGAAAAATGATAAAATATCAAAATTAAAGATAAGACGGTCAGTCAGATGTAATATTTATCAGGGTTAGTAAGATGTAATTCTGTTACTTGCTTACAGCTCCTTGAACATCCGTGCTGTTAGGAGTATGTTAAGATGATGGGCTGGTCCGTCTCGATCTTCCTACAAGACGATCTGTAAGCCTCTACTTCTGGGATGATCTGGGGACATTTACAGCTCTGAACGGGTTTCCCTTTCCTTCAGCAGCTCCTGCATTTTCTCAGGAAGACTTGTCGTCCAGAATTTAAATTTTTCGGCTTTCAGTCCTTCTGAAGGAACCTGCTCCAAATTAATTTTCAGATAACCTTCGTCTTGGTCGTATTGAGGCCAGTTGATGAGCCCTGGCCCATTGGGATTACTGAAAAAGATAAAATGAGAGATTGTTAAAAAGAAAAAGTGTCAGAATAGAGAAGAGTCTCTACAGACTGGTGTCCAAGGGAAGAAGTGACTTGCACATATAGGAGGGAGTAAAGAAGTAGGGCTAGAAGTTGTGATTACACAATCTTGTGCAGTTTTTATGGGACCACCACATTAGTTAGTAACAAGGCTATTATTATAGGATTGCAATAAGATATCAGAGAAATCTTCTTTGGTCCCAGCCTCATCATTCACAAATCCAGTACTCAGATGTCTATGATAATGAGCCATTTATACGACGATGGCGTTAGCTGTTCTATCCTATGAGGAGAGCATCGCAGGAGAGTGATCCCTCCCCAGCAGGCTTCCTGCTCCCCAATCCCATAATTCTGCACAGACCATTAGAACCTGTAAGTAAACTGATTGCGATCACTTACTACAAACTATTCGCCGGGTCAGGCTCCTAACGGTCAATGTTAATAAATAGGCATGTTATATAATTTCTTATTACTGCGATAACATATGATAACTGATGCAAGGAAAATACATTTGGTCATAAATAGACCCCTAAGTCTCCTGTAAATATGAGTCTCCTGAGCACTACGCCTCTTACACCACAATGAACATAAAGTGTCAAAGGGCGATATGGATTCTGTTGGGTCAGAGCAGACATGGGATAGAAAACACATCTATCCGATGGCTCCAGATCGACCTGTAACCTCTGGACGGTTATATTTGCTGTTTAGAAGACTCTTATGCTCCCAGTCCACATCTCACCCCTTTTATATTAGTATCTGATACTAGCGCACATCCTATGACAACTGAGCCACTGGATTTAGGTAAGGAGAAGAGTGAATGTAGACGGGGCCTTGGTAGTACAAGGGCTTTGGATATTCAGTCACAATACTGTGGTCTCTGATCTTTTACCCAGTATTGGGGCTCAGACAAGTGACCCCACAGGGCGTAGATACCATGTCAGGACCAGGGGAGATCAGCAGATATCTTACCCAGTGCGGGCAAAGTTGGCCCAATATCTCATGACTTTCTTACTCAGAACCTTTTCTTCTTCCTCAGCGGCACCTACAGAGATACAATAACAGTGTTAATAAGACCACAAAATATGGAGCAAAATAGATCCCTTTTATGTGATTTGGAGGAATGGGACGCTAAGTGCCAATACCTGGTGAAGGCACATTGTTGCTCTTTGCAGCGTTTTATGTAATAAGCCCCAAAGATGATTATAATATAAATAAAATCTCCATCAACTTCAGTAGTTGTGCTGACTTCTTAAGTCAGAATTGGGATGGTGCTAATTTCCTGCCACATTAAGTTCCATTAATATTCCACAAACCCATGGTCTGCAGTAAATCAAAGATAATACTATTCTGCCACCTGAAATCTGTGACGTCACCGTACATCACTGGTCCTCTCCAGTGATCCCAGCAACTGAGGCCCAGAGACAGCTGGTTTCTCCACCTTTGTTTACTCATCACGTCTGGTGCATTATGACACCTCCTTCCCTTTACTACCTTGTCTGGTCTAGTTTTATGACCAGACGTTACTGATCTCCATGACTTTATTACTGGCAGATTCAATCCTACTTCCTGCCTAGACACCATATTGTGACGGACTTGTGCCAGGCATTCCTATAACACGCCCATTTCAGGGCTCCTCTCAGCCTTTAGGGAAATTACCTGAGAACATTAGACCGAGTTCCAGATATGGCCCTCCTATAACAAAGAACACCTCATCTCCATGGTCGGCCTTCACAAAAGCTGGCTTAGAATCCTTAGACATGGACGGACGGCACTGGAACTCATAGAAGTAGACTGGGTGACCGGCGTCTGTTGGAAAGGAGGAGAATTGTAGTGACAGGGTCACAATATGAAGAATCAAAGAGACATAAAACATAAAGCTGTGTATTTAACAAATGAGGAGAAATATATCCTACCTCGTAACCTTGCCTCCTCTTCAGCTGGGACAGGGGGTTGGGCACGTCACAATGGGGGCACTGCCACATCGCTAGGGGTGTGTGACTACCCCATACTCTCATGACCTCCCCTCCAATCACCAGTCACTGAACGGCACCCATTCACTGCTGCTCTGACATGAAGATAATACCTCCCAATTTTCCCACCAGCGGGACAAAGTTATCTCGATCAGGATGGCAGGACAGAACCCTCAAATCAGGACTGTCCCACCTAAATCGGGACAGTTGGGAAGTATGGAATAGAAATTTTGGATTAAAGTGGACTTGTCACCAGGTCCTACCATGTTATATTTTTGCTCTGCACAATATGTATTAAGTCAAAAACATGGTTTCCCTAGAACACTGCTTGCACGGACTGAGCATTGTATTCTGTGCACTATACTCTCTCGCGGCCAGGCTTCTTCCAGAGCACACAGGAGAGCAATGTGGTGTAGAGCTGGCTCAGGACAAACATACTACAGTATTAAAGTTAGACTTGGAAGATGAGCTGGGCTTTTAGAGTAGACAGCGCACTTCCGGGCCGGCTTCCTCTATAGCTCATAGCTCTCCTGCATCCTGGAGGAAACCTGCATGGGAGAGAGAATGGCGCATAAACAGATATCTCACAAGTGAACATAGCGCTAGGGAGAACCTGGTTCTTCTGCTAATAAAAGAATCACAGGATCTTGTAACAGGTCCCTTATATCTTGTCTAACGGAATGTATTTCCTAATCTCCATATTATATAATGTTATTTCACAGTCATTTCCTCTTCCACTTAGTATGTTAATGAGTAAAATGTGGCCGGTTTAGTTAGCAGCACACTGAATTAGACACCAAATATATATACACACATATATATATTTTAAAAACAATGTGGACTTTTGGTAATAGGGGTAACCAGAGGAATGAATTTTCGAGTAAAATATTTGATGATAATATAGTTCCAGTAGAATCCAATAATGAATTGGATAATTTATTTTGGGATCTGGAAAAGGTCCTCATTAAAGAGACTAAGCTATGGTGGGATATTAAGAGCTTGGAGCAGTATATCCAGGTTGATAGGGTCCCAAGAGGTTTACGATTGAATAAATCCCCCACATTCAATTCTAGTGATCCAAATTTTTCTTAAAGAATGGGATACTATTCTCCATGAATGTTCCAAAAAAATGATGCATTTAATCATACAGGAAAAAAGGAAAATGACTCTTATTTTAGAAACTGAGATACAGGCCAAAGAAGGTATTATGGGTGGATTTAAAGACCACAAAGATTTTACGATCAATGAACAGGTTCTTGGCAAAAAGCTTAATAGAGTGGAAATGGAGGTAGCTAAGGTCAAAGAAAGGAAATATGCCAGAGACCGAAACGATTATAATAAGGATCAAATAAAAAACTGGAGGAAGTTTCCTAATATGTCATATAGAAATAATACTGAGCCTAATAAGAACATGAAGATCTCTGAACCATTGACGAGTGTTCCATTTAAAAAGAGAGTCCGTACACCTAGGAACCCTTCTAGTAGGAGACAGACGGACGTTAATACTTATAGGAATCGCTTTTCTGTCTTGGATAGGGTTGAGAGTGAGGTGGATGATTTTTTGTCCCCAGACCCAGCCGTAAGAGAGAGACCCAAACATCCACTACAAGAAAATATCAGGCTAGCGTCTCCTCTAAAACGCAGATTTTTAGAGGAAGAGGGAAGCGAGGGGGCAACAAAACCTTACAAAAGGCGATACATGTAGCTGATGAGGCAAGTTTAAAGAGTAATGGTATTTTTAATCTTTCCACACACGTTTTGTCGAACTCAGAAATTTCGGTTCTGGGGAAGGGCTTATCCTTTGCCCCTTCCAAAAAATGTAATAAATTTGAATTGTTTATTGATATTAACAAGTTCGTTAGAAAATTAACATTAAAAAGGCATTTTCTGAGAAAAGAACAGGCAGTTCTAACGAATTATGATGATTCTTCGAAATCAGGCCTTAATGCACCCTCCAAATACTACCCCTTGGAATCCAAGAGTCTTTATAGAAATTTTTCAGACTTTGGTCACTGAAGACTTGTGTCATTCTAAACCTAGTAACTCCAAGGAGTATGGGGTTAACAATCTCAAGCCACAAGAGGTTAAGGCTTTCAAGGATCTACAGACCAATTCTAATTTAATAATAAAACAAGCTGACAAGGGGGAGGGGTAGTTTTAATGAATAGGGACAAATATGTGGTGAAAGCCTTACGTCTTTTAAGCGATACAGTTTCCTATAGAAAGTTGAGCAAAGATCCTACAGAGGGATTTGTTTCTGAGTTAAGGGACATTCTCACTACTGCACTGCATGATAATATCATAGTAAAGGATGAATACCAATACTTGATAATGAATTATCCTGTGGTGCCAATATTCTACTTCTTGCCCAAAATACATAAAAGCCTTGAAAATCCACCTGGTCGTCCTATAGTTGCCGGTATCGATTCAGTTACCTCTAGGGCTTCAGAATATGTAGATTTATTCCTACAGAAGTATGTAGTACAGTTACCAGCTTATTTGAAAGACACTACTAGTGTCCTTAAACTATTTAGAGATTTTCCATGGAAAACGGATTATATTTGGGTCACGATCGATGTCCAGGCTCTTTATACTTCCATTGATCATAGGAAGACTATTGAAGCTGCCAGACACTTTCTGGATCTTGATGAGAACCTCACCCTAGCTCATAAAGAATTTATTTGTGTCCTTATGGAATTTATCCTGACTCATAATTTTTTCAAATTTTTGGACCAATTTTATATTCAGATATGTGGCACAGCTATGGGGACTATCTTTGCCCCTAGCTTTGCCAACCTCTTTATGGGCCAATGGGAGGAACGCTATATCTATCTCTCGGAAAAGTATAAGGACAATATTAAGTTGTACCGCAGATATATTGATGACATAGTTATGGTCTGGGCGGGTACCCCGCAGTCTTTAGAAGAATTTATAAGTACTCTTGATAATAACGAGTACAACTTGAAGTTCACAGTTAAGTATGATCTTAGTCAAGTGGAATTTTTAGATCTCATTCTAATCCAACAAGATGGTTGGGTCACTACAAAAAATTATTTTAAAAGTGTTGATGCTAATAGTTACCTTCATTTTGGGAGTTGCCACCAAAAGAAATGGAAAACGAACATTGCGTTTTCCCAATTTAATCGGGTTAAGCGTAACTGTAGTGATCCTGTGGTATGTAGGGAGCAATTAGCAATCTATCATGATAGATTTCTGGAAAGAGGGTATCCCAAGTCCCTCCTTGTCGGAGCTCTTAATAAAATTGATAATGTAGATAGATCATCATTAATAGATTGTACCAAGAAGGAACATAGAGCTAATAAGGAAGTGGTGAATTTCATTACTAATTATAATAAGGATGAGACTTTGATTAGATCAGCATTTACAAAACATTGGGGTATCCTCAAGAGAGATCCGGTTTTAACTAATATTTTATCAGATGGACCCAATATTATTTTTAGAAAGAGCCGCAGTCTTAAGGACATGCTGGCTCCGAGCCTACTTCAAACAAATAGAAGTTGCCCTTCTACTACTTTTTTGGATTGCAAAGGAAGTATAAAATGCAATCATTGTAATGTGTGCCGTTATATGAATACTAATAACAAACAATTTTGTAATTCTGATGGGAGTAAGAGTTATACAATTTCTAGCCTTATGAATTGTATCTCTACATCCGTGGTGTATCTTTTAGAATGTTCCTGTGGCTTGAGGTACGTGGGAAAAACAAAACGATTACTAAAGTTGCGTATCCAGGAACACCTCAGAAATATTAAGAACAAAGTATTAAGCCATTCTGTGTCTAAACATTTTTTTGGTGCACACCAATCAGATCCTAAACATCTTAAATTTCTTGCCATAGAACATGTAGTACAGGGTCCTAGAGGTGGCGACTTAGGGAAGAAATTAGCGCAGCGTGAGATGTATTGGATATACACACTCAATACGCTGTCACCACTTGGACTAAATGAAGGTTTTGAAGTGGCTCCTTTTTTATAATTTTTTTTATAACTTTTTGTAACTCTCTGTATGTATCATGTATCTCTTTTAATTAGCTCCTAGAGTATTCCACTTATTATAGTTATTTATTAACTGTGTATAACTGTATTGGTTATGTTGTATGAGGTTGGTTATGGCTCATCCAAGTGGGCTGCATATGAGTAGAATGTATAGTATTTACTTTTTTATGTTTGCATAGCGTGATAACGCTGCCTCTAGTATGGACTTTGTCCGTTTTTTGGCATATTGCCGATTCTGATTCATATGATTTGTATGTGCTATTGCTTGGTATAGAATTTTTGCAGTTGCGCAGACGATGATGCCGGTGGTTGGGTCACGGAGTTTGTTCATGTGCCCCACTTCCGGTTTTCAGTGCGCATGCGCGAAGCAGCGCGATGTATTTTCTACACGCATATGACATCTTTCTCTCATTATTATGCCTACTATTTGTTTTCCATGTCTCTAAAGGCTGTTGTTTACCTGACTGGCAGAATGTTACCTGGGCAATACATTTGTATATTTGAATGTTTTTACTGTACATTTGTGCCTAATAAGATCACTGGCAGATGAGTTCTGCACATGCGCGGATGCCCCTCTTCCGGTTTCGAGTGCGCACGCGCAAAATGGCGCTAGGCACTATATATAGAGACGCTGTTTTGGACAGCTATACCTGTGTTTGCTCCTGATGAAGTCTGTTTTACAGACGAAACGCGTTGAGTATTTGCTGCTACACTACCATCGCTGATCAGATAGGCTTGTCATCTGCTTCTGGATGTGTAAGTTACTACTGTTTTTAATAAACTTGAATTTTTTGGATACTATATCTGTGTCCTTTCGTGTATTGAGGTAACCAATTGGATAATCAAGGTTGGCTGAAGATTGATTACACCCTCACAGTCCACAGGATAATCCTACAGATAAGCCATTAAACTTTGGCTTCTGGTACGCATACATCTTCATTGGTGTGACCTGTTTGTGTATATATCTTCCTGAATGCTATTTGGCCTTGTGTGATCTTTCATCTTATGAACTAATCATATTTACTCTAGACACTGTCGATATCCACATGGTGGGAAGCTCTGGCTTATCCATTTCTGGTGGTTTGGTTCCTTCTCTGGATTTTTCCACTTGGCTCAATTAACCCGCCATACTACACTATTGTGCGCCTCCTCTCATTTTATTTTTACATATATATATATATATATATATATATATCACTGTCACGAACGCGCTCCCAGCTGCCGTGACGTTGGGGTGTTTGCTGTATGAGGTCACACACGATTTCAGCCCGCAGTCTCTCTCACCTATCACACAGGTTCTTAGACCTACGGAATCGCCCCCAAACACAGCGCTCTCACACCCCCCAGACACTTCAGGTACAGCCACCACCTATTGGTTATGGGCAATAGGACCCCAATATACTGTCCCACGCTGGCACACAGGCTCCTAGTTCCACAAACTAGCAAGACTCACACCAGCACCCACAGGGTTAACTCTTCACACCTCCAGACTGTTACACAAATGTACATACAAGCACACACAGCTTGTTAATCAAATGTATCAACCAGTCACACACTGGGTAACCTGGATAAGCAATCTCTCTTCTACACAGGCTATGGATTCTTTAGAGTATCAAGGACGCAACTTATTAAATTTTAGATTTAATATACAAAAGGTACAGGGCATACAGATATAAAGAAAAATAATGAATAAACAAATAATAAATTTGACATAAAAAGCAAAACAGTTTAAAATAAAAGAGATAACGTACAGAGCATTACTTACATATAATAATCTGTATGCCTGGGGCAGGCAGAAATGAGGTACAGTCCTTCAATTAGATTGATCCCCAAAAGTCTGACAATTTGTTCCCTCAGAACACAGATTTTTAAGCAACCTCAAATGGGTGCGGCATTCACAGGGGCAGGGTTAATGCTAATCGGGGTTGTGTCCTGGGACACCTTTTCAAACCAAATTTACCTGTTGCCTGATTTATTAACCAATTCTACAATGTGATATATTTGTCCTGGACAGCGTTACATCGATCCAATCTTATCATTAACAAATCCCTTATGACTTGGTTCATCTTGTCATATCAAACATGCCTAAGTACAGGGCATTCGCAGAGCTTCCACTCCTTTTCTCCATTTCTCTGTGGGTCAGAATTCTTAATTTAACATATGAGCTGCCCTTCCTCATGCTATTGAGGAATAGGTGGTTGATCTCTGCTTTTATTGATTTTAAGTGGCATATTTTAAAACTGAATTCTTTCTGTCTATACAGTATTACCTATAGGCTATGTTATCCCCTGGCCTCATTGAGCCAGACCACATGCTGAGCGGTACCTACAAGTCTATTCAAGTGTCACAAGCAAACAGTGCTATGTCCTGAAAGCTGCTAACAGTGGCAGGCTTATCTCCTCACACTGGGATGTAAAAAAATCCAAACACCATTACATCAGACTCTGCGTCTTTTACTGTTACACTAGCTTATCAATGGATTCATTTGATACAACCTATTTACCCTGCCGTTATGAATTATCCCTTGTAAATAAATGCAAGCTCTCTAATTTACACCTAGGGGTTAGTTTGTGTTTATACTACCTATTGAAGGGAAGTACTAGCTAGGGAAATACATGATCAAATACAATGGATGTCTGTGATCTGCATATCTAAAGCTGGTCTCTGCACAAAGGGTTTACCTAACTCAATTACATGTTCTTGGCCTCATTTGGTCACACCTTTATCTGAATTGACCATCAGGTTAATTTAGGTATTCATGCAAACATTTATTTGGGTCCTGACATCCAATATTCTATTTCAGCATATCAGATTTATGCTTTATCCTGACATCTCCCCCCTTCAAGAGATGGCATGGGCATTGACTGACAGGTCAATGCCCAAGATCATCTCATCTAATTTCCCCCTGGGTCCACTGTAATAGCTGCTAGCTGGCTCTCACTGTCATTATGAGCCTTCAACCGATTATTATGAAAATTTCTCTCTATCATCCTGGCAGGGGAATCATACCACTGCTTCTGGCTGGTCTGGGCCTGCATCACGTTCTCGTGTACCAACCCTGTTACAGTGTGCACTTTGTCTCTAATCCTCATGTCTTCTAAGTGAAAGCCTGAGGGAAAAATGGCCAGGAATTCCTGATACTGTACTTCTAAGTGGGAACCCCTTAAGGCTGGCACAGCAGAATACCTACTTCTACTCTGCCCTACTCCCCAGTTACAACCTTCCCTGTCAGTGGGACACCCTATGCACTTCTTATCTTGGGGCCTACATAACAGGACACTCCCCTCCCCCTTGGACTCATCTATCTGGGGATGTAGAGTAGCCGGGAGTATGGGCCCCTCATTTATCTCCTCTAAGCCGTTAGATGGCTGGCTAAGTGAGTGTGGGCTAGCAACTGACCCCCTTGTCTCTATGGAAAACTCAGACGAATGGTCAGAACTCATATGTAGATCTGAGTGGTGAACATTCGAACTACAGGTCCCAGCAACAAAGTAAGAATTGCTGTCACTCGCTACTTCCCGTTGGTCAGGACTATGTGTCTCCCCCACATGCTCAATCGCTCTGTATGCAGCTGGTTCAGGCACAGAACACACATCTTCACTCTGCCCTCTCTCCCAGTTACCTGGTACAGCATCTTCCGAGCACATTACCTGGGTAGAAACATTGTCTTTCTCTAGCACAACAGAATTAATCACATTGTCATCTGTCCCATTTCTAGTAAGCGTATTATCTACACCAGTATTAATGCCAACATCTGCAATAACAATGTCCGCTGTCCCTATCCCATGACAAGATGTCAGTGTAAAAACAGGTTTGGATTCTAACACAATACTGTTATTGACATTATCCTCATTATAGGCAGTAGGTCCAATAAGACATTCTCTTTCCTTATCACATCCTGGCACCTCGGGTTCTTCCCGTAAATCATCATAATTGCCAGAGTTAACACTGGCACGTATCAGCTTCTCATCATCACATTTCACTCGCACAGCACCAGATGCAAAATGATTACAGAACAGTTCAGGTTCTTTACACAAAGTCACATCATTGGCAGGTTCAGCATTATCCCATACTACCTGGGCTGAGTCACATGGTGTAACAGAATTAGAGATAGTAGGAACAACATTTGCGGGAACATACTGAGAATTTAACCATCCAAGATCAGTAACTACTAAAACATTTGTGGGAATATCTTCAGGCACTTCCATTTTTCCCCCAGAAATAGTCTTCTCAACAATTATGTCCTCTTTAAAATCAGCCTCCTCCAATAGCAAATTCTGTGCAGCATCTGGTAGTATGCTGCTAGCATCATCAGCTTCCCCCAGCAGATTAAAAGGGGCCTCTGGATGCAAAATCTCGGTAGCATATTCCATGTTATCTGTAGCTGGCAGGGGTACCTTTTCCTCGTGGGCCACCCCTATAGGCTGGGTGATTACTGATCCAGCTTGTGAAAGAAGCTGCTGCAGGTGCTGCCTTTCGTCAGCCACCCGGCGACACTGATCTAGCCAGAATGGGGTATGAAGTCCACCCCTGAAAGATACCTCTTCCTGAGCGTATTCAAAACTCTCCTCCAGGTAGTCCAGCCGTTCCATAAGACTCATCGTGTAGCCCGGAATAAGGACCATCATGCGATACTCGCTGAAAGGATGTATCGGGCTTTCCTCTTCCCAGTCGAGGTGTTCGATGATCTCCCTGCGTGTCTTGTTGTGGCAGGAGAAACCTCGCAGCTGAGCTTCTTCAATTAGCTCTGCCATACTCATCATGACAAGTGGATTCTTTGGATTTAAGAAAATGTACCTACTCGGATCCTCTGGTTCAGTGACATTATCCACACCTTGATCCTCTGGTTCTGTCTTGCTCCCCAGCTCAGGTTCCATATCACATTGCTTCTTTGCATCATCCTCCAATAATGCGTGAACCAGCTCCTTTTTAGTTTTATCTGTCCAGTCGAGACCTCGCTGCTCACACAGGGCAATTAAAACTTCTTTGGCTTTTTTCTTGTAAGCAGCTGCCATCCTTGCAGTCACTTTGCAAAATAAAAGATAGAAAAGAAAAACAAGAGAGAAGGGAAGGGAACTGCTTTGCACGTATGTCTTCAAAAATTATAGCCCTGAGTTTCGTCCTTGTAAAACTATTGTATTCCTCGCAAGGTTACAATCAGTTTATAAGTGCAAGGGTTAATTGCTTAAACCATGCACTTAATACTCTAAGAAATTAAATCATCCCACCGCTATGCCACCAATTTGTCACGAACGCGCTCCCAGCTGCCGTGACGTTGGGGTGTTTGCTGTATGAGGTCACACACGATTTCAGCCCGCAGTCTCTCTCACCTATCACACAGGTTCTTAGACCTACGGAATCGCCCCCAAACACAGCGCTCTCACACCCCCCAGACACTTCAGGTACAGCCACCACCTATTGGTTATGGGCAATAGGACCCCAATATACTGTCCCACGCTGGCACACAGGCTCCTAGTTCCACAAACTAGCAAGACTCACACCAGCACCCACAGGGTTAACTCTTCACACCTCCAGACTGTTACACAAATGTACATACAAGCACACACAGCTTGTTAATCAAATGTATCAACCAGTCACACACTGGGTAACCTGGATAAGCAATCTCTCTTCTACACAGGCTATGGATTCTTTAGAGTATCAAGGACGCAACTTATTAAATTTTAGATTTAATATACAAAAGGTACAGGGCATACAGATATAAAGAAAAATAATGAATAAACAAATAATAAATTTGACATAAAAAGCAAAACAGTTTAAAATAAAAGAGATAACGTACAGAGCATTACTTACATATAATAATCTGTATGCCTGGGGCAGGCAGAAATGAGGTACAGTCCTTCAATTAGATTGATCCCCAAAAGTCTGACAATTTGTTCCCTCAGAACACAGATTTTTAAGCAACCTCAAATGGGTGCGGCATTCACAGGGGCAGGGTTAATGCTAATCGGGGTTGTGTCCTGGGACACCTTTTCAAACCAAATTTACCTGTTGCCTGATTTATTAACCAATTCTACAATGTGATATATTTGTCCTGGACAGCGTTACATCGATCCAATCTTATCATTAACAAATCCCTTATGACTTGGTTCATCTTGTCATATCAAACATGCCTAAGTACAGGGCATTCGCAGAGCTTCCACTCCTTTTCTCCATTTCTCTGTGGGTCAGAATTCTTAATTTAACATATGAGCTGCCCTTCCTCATGCTATTGAGGAATAGGTGGTTGATCTCTGCTTTTATTGATTTTAAGTGGCATATTTTAAAACTGAATTCTTTCTGTCTATACAGTATTACCTATAGGCTATGTTATCCCCTGGCCTCATTGAGCCAGACCACATGCTGAGCGGTACCTACAAGTCTATTCAAGTGTCACAAGCAAACAGTGCTATGTCCTGAAAGCTGCTAACAGTGGCAGGCTTATCTCCTCACACTGGGATGTAAAAACCTCCAAACACCATTACATCAGACTCTGCGTCTTTTACTGTTACACTAGCTTATCAATGGATTCATTTGATACAACCTATTTACCCTGCCGTTATGAATTATCCCTTGTAAATAAATGCAAGCTCTCTAATTTACACCTAGGGGTTAGTTTGTGTTTATACTACCTATTGAAGGGAAGTACTAGCTAGGGAAATACATGATCAAATACAATGGATGTCTGTGATCTGCATATCTAAAGCTGGTCTCTGCACAAAGGGTTTACCTAACTCAATTACATGTTCTTGGCCTCATTTGGTCACACCTTTATCTGAATTGACCATCAGGTTAATTTAGGTATTCATGCAAACATTTATTTGGGTCCTGACATCCAATATTCTATTTCAGCATATCAGATTTATGCTTTATCCTGACAATCACACACACACACACACACACACACACACACACACACACACACACACTTTCATAAGGAATGAAACGTTCTATAAATAAGGATAAGCTGGTATAGATCCACATCAAGCTGTACTAAGTCCTGGCTCAGTCTCGTACCTCGGTGATATTTAGCCGTCTTCAGGGCCGGTATTACAATCATGAAGTCTCCGATCAGATCCACAATGAGGCTGCGGATTTCTGCAGGATCAGTCGCATCGCCCAGATATTCCTCCAGCAGCAGAGATGAAGCGCTGGACAGTGAACCCTGAAATATTTTGAAATATTTTCAGAATGTCAGATGTGACTTCAGGTTCTGCAAGATCCAGAACATGCGACACATACAGCAACAGGAACTGCCCGAGACAAACGGGGTGAAACGGGATTGTGACACTTATTTCACATGAGGAAACAAAGTGAGACAATCCCAGCTCTGTACTCTATACAGAATGAAGCTGTTTTATGTCTGTTTCTATTGTATTTAATTAGTTAACAAAAATGACAACACAGACTTATGTTACATGTATCAGTTTCCTGCAAAAGAACTACACACAGTAAGTATTAGAAGAACTTAGTGTGCAGTAACTGGTATATATAGCACATATAGGTTGTCTCTCATTCACAAAACAGAGCAATAAAAGATAAATAAAACAGATTATACGTTCTATTATGATTGGATATATGATAACTGCTAAAGGGCATGTCTTTGGGTGTGTACTGGCAGGACCAAGATTCTAAATATACCTGTAAATCAGAATTTCGGCCGTGGAATCGATTAGTGCCCGGTAGCGGATGTGGTAGGATTGATCAGCTGTCACAACGCCGACAGACTTTACAGTGACCTTAAAATAAAGATGAGTATACCCCACAGTGGGCGAAGGCAGATTCTCCACATACTTCTGCTGATTCTGATGAGGAAGACACAGCCCCAATAACTAGACGGGATTTCCTGGCGCTAATTAAAAAAATGAAAGCGCTTAAATCTTAAACCGCCTTGCATTCATTACGTGCGGAGAGGTCTTCAATTGGCAACCGCACTGATCAAGTGGAACAGAGGCTAGAGGCGGTGGTGTCCTCCCAGACAGGAATGGAAGAGAATATTGTACGTCTTCGTTGCAACACATACTTATTTATGTCATAATATTAAACATAAATACTGCTATATTTTAAGTTATATGCATGTTAGTGAAACCCAAGGTTCAGGTTGCAGAAACTGTGTCATGTTTAGTATCATTTTAATCCCCTATTCATCAGCAGTTATCCGGTTCATTCGCCGAAGAGATCGCACATTGCATCCTCTAAACATTTATTCCCTAACATCACTAACTAAAGTGATGCCAACTGTAATATGCAAATAGAATAGTTGAAACTGGATTCTTGGCGGGAAAGTCGGAGCACATCCCCTGGAGAGATGACCCCCACCTTTGGATATTTTGGTTTGAACTGGCCTATGACCTGCAGTACACTGGACCTTCCTGAAGCCTGGACCAATAAAAGCAACCCACATCATCTACATTGTTTTACTGTATCTCTGTCTGCATATAAGCAGGGGCTGTGGGCTTAGTGACCAGTCTTCTTGACCACAGCCTTCAGACCTGAATGACTGTACACTGGATCCAGAGCACCTGCAATAAGTAACTGCTGTACTTGTTTTTATTTCGCATCATTATTCTGCTACTTTTGGATAATAAACTGATGAAAGACACATAAAACCACTATATACACTACTTATATTTTGTATCACTGTATGCTTTATGTGTATTTATTTCCTGGATAAGATTCTACTAAGAGCAACTTATTATTTCAGCCACAAGACACCCGAACAGGCTGTACCTTCCCTACCACTGCGCCCTACATCTCCACCCTCCTCTCTATTCACACTCCATCCCGCCCCCTCTCCGTTCTGCCTCTGATCGTCGCCTCTCTTCCCCCCTTATTACCTCCTCCCACGCGCGTATCCAAGACTTCGCCCGTGCTGCCCCCCTCCACTGGAACAAGCTCCCTCCCTCCATCAGAACTTCCCCTAATCTGTCCAGTTTTAAACGGGCTTTAAAAACCCACCTTTTTCTTAAAGCCTTTCAGTCTCCCACTTAACTCCCTACCTTTTCTGCTGCCTCTTTCCCCTGCGTCTCTCTGTCTGTCCACCCCTTCCCTTAGATTGTACGCTCCTCTGAGCAGGGCCATCTCTCCTCCTGTTTCCACCACTTCTAACTCTGCTCTCCAGCTACTTTGCCCTCCTCCTCGAGGACCCTCCTCCCCCCCGTCCCCTCTGGGGGTCTCCCTGTCTTCCGCGCCCTCCTTCTTGGGCTCCGTTGTTTGCCGATCCTCCCTCCCCCTTTCCCGCCCTCTCTAGCTGTGCATTGAGCCTACTGAGTTACTGTGCTTACTGTTTACTGTACTGTGCTGTCTCACCTTGTATTGTAATTCGTTTTGTCCCTGTACGGCGCCACGGACACCTTGTGGCGCCCTATAAATAAAAATTAATAATAATAATAATAATAATAATACCATTAGCGCCTGATCATTGTTGAGCCTATACTATTTTACTGGTAGGTCTAGTGCTTCATTCCTGTACCTAGTATCCTGTGTTTTCTTGACCTTGTTAAGAAGTATGCAGTCCTGTATTCCTGCCATCCTGTTATTAGTATATAATCCCGAGTTCCTGACACCCTGATACCAGTGTAACACTCTGCTCCCTGAGATTCCAACACCTGCTCTGTGTGTTCTATCCGGAGTTCCCGACACTCTGCTGCCAGTTTGCAGTCCTGTTATATCTCTCCGGCCTGAGGACTCCCAAACCATTGTCAGTTCTTGTTTGGTTTCAAGTGTACTAATACAGATTTCACAGATCTCTGACTCCACTTGTGATATAATACAGTAAATCCGAAATGCATGAAAAGTGGATGAAAGGTGCACACGAGCATTTCGCTATGATTTATATTATGGTAACAGTGAGTGCATACTCTGATAATACAAGACAGTGCTGAATCCTGCTTAGAGCTTCTCTGAGACTCATTTACAAACTGTCTCTGTGTGTGTCTGTGTATGTTAGGGAATTTAGACTGTAAGCCCCAATGGGGCAGGTACTGATGTGAGTGAGTTCTCTGAACAGTGCTGCGGAATTAGTGGCGCTATATAAATAAATGATGATGATCAAATGCACATACCGGCAACAATAAATATGACACTACAATCCTGCGTTCTCTCACTTTAGGGCCTACAACTTAATTACAGCTTTACATCTCTTTTTTAAAATACTGCTCATTGGAGCCTCATTGATCTCTAAAGTCAGGAGACTAAGAGGACACTGGGACTGTGCAATATCCATCAATGATCTGCTTCCGCCATCACAAGGAGCAAAATGATGCTTCACGTGTAGGAGCTGCCATCTCAGATGTAATATCAATAGGAACATGATGACGCAAGAGAGGAAACGGTGTTTGCTAGCACCTCCGCATTATGTGGTCTCACAACAGGTTAGAAGCAGGAATGGTTAAATATGCAATAAAGATATAATTCATTCTTCACCATGGTCGTCTCTCGTCACTGTTCTGACAAAACCCCACTCTGCAGTTTTAGACACGGTGAGATGAGGGGAGCAGGTACCAGACCGAGGGGAGAAGGGATGTAAGGAAAGCTAAGTCTCCTAACACATTGTCACTGTCATATTATATAAATATTATACTGCAGGAGGAAACAAACTACCAAAATATTATACAAAGGAGATTGTAAGCTTGCGAGCAGCCTTCTCACCTCTTTGTCCGTTTTACTCAGTGTGCTTATTAGTTTACTGTGTTTGTCCCCAATTGTCAAGTGGTACAGAATATGTTGACGCTATATAAATAAATGATGATAATGGAGGGGGGGGGGGGCGGGGGCTATTAGCTGTAATATTCCTCACAACATCACGGATGTGTATTTTTATCCTATATTACGGTAAGATTCTTCGCTCATTTCTCCTTGCGCCTTTATGGGGCGAGAGGAAAAGGGAGACAAGATTTATGTCAAAATCTCCGCCACAAAGTGTTTTCAGAAATAGTCGTGAGACTTCGTGGCTGATTGAATTCCCCCCATAGACTGTACAGATCTTACCAGAATGGGGAAGGTTCTTAGCATTACATGGGCAACTTCTCTATCCATTCCATCTCTAACTCCGGTAATATTCATGGCCTGCCAACAAAACACACATCAATTAACACAGATATAACATCCCCGTGTCACAGATTCCTATTATCACAATCCTTACCTGGGGTAGCTGCCTCCTTCCAGAATTTCCCCTCGCGTGCACATTGTGCTCACTGACATAACTGAATCTGTATGGTCACTAGGATCCTCGGGCTTTGCTAGGTTGGTGCAGGTTCTAAGGTAGAGCCAACGAGGCTACACACTTAGTCACAAGGGCTGTATGCTTATTTGTAACCATATTAACTATTGTATGCAAGACAATATTACTACTGGTAATGCACGTAAGATGCGCACAAACAATTCTACATCCACTAGATGAACATGTGTCCAGTCATCCATGCGTCCCTACTTCCGTTCTGATATAGGACTGATGCCATCATGGAATCACTTGTCACATTGTTGTGTTGAGTGTCTGTGACCCAGTATCCTGCCTATACCTTCTGGTTACTGAGCCTGGCTTGTACAACTTCCTCCCCAGCTCTGGCTTCTCATGACTACCCTCCCGGGTCTGAATGTATGGACTTGTCTTACCACTTTCTCTGACATTAACTTGTTTAATCCAGAATCCTTTCCTCCCAGTACCGGCACTTCCCATAAACACATCAGACGTGTGCACAAGACCTGGAGGTAACCGAGTGGGTAAACATATCTATCTTTATGGGAAAAGAAGCTGGTAGAGGTGGAGAGCACACTGTCCCCGACACTCGTGTTTATGGCGCTCTACAAACACACACAAATGTAAGAAGTAATGACAATAACATTTTCTAACCAATTACGTTCCAAATTCTGGAAAACACTTTATTATTATTATTATTATATGTAAATAATATCATACCATAGGGATGACCCAACCGAATTCCTGTTCCGTTACGCCAATCATAAATGGGACACTATTAACCTCCTTATCAGCCAAAATCTGTTCCGCAGATTTTGGAAGAAACGCCCCATCAATACTTTCAGGCAGACTGAGGAATTTCTGTAGAGATAGAGAATGGTCATGTCAGAAGTACAGGTGAACCCCAACTACAGAGTCCCCCACCCCCCCCCCCCCCCCCCCAAAAAAAAAACAAACGTGTGCAGATTCTCAATGACGGGAGATATAACAATTTACTGTAATCATCATGGTCTAGTTACCCCTGACCCCCCCTCTGTTTCCTCATCTTGCCCCTGCTGGAGGAGAAATATGAGACCATGTAATGAAACTGATTCATTTTTCTTCCAGGTTTCATTTATGATACTGAATTGATGTCTCTATCAGAGAATCTATTGCTATTAACGCTAAATCCAATGTAAACAGTCTCAATAATACATATAAAATGCATGTATGTAGTCTCCCAATAGCCTCACTTACAGGAAGTCTGGTGTGCACAGGAAAAGTGCTTCCCCTGTAGTCATGTCGCAGATTATCTAAATTAATGTTTGCATACAATATATATTTATGAATGTTAACAGTCACTGTTTTATATGTAGCAACCAGTAATATACATTGAATGCTTATTTAAGTGAAAGTTGAGATTCTTCTGGATGATAATAATTTATACAACATTCTCTATCTGCCCAGTGTGATATTATGATATTGGACAATATGATTACATTACAGTACCAGGCTAGAACTTATAGAGATGATCTCTTCTTCAGATTTTGTCTTGAAACAATCCACCAATGTATTCTGGTCACAGCCAGTCACGTTTGCAATTATCTGCAAGAGTAACAATTAATTTGGATACAAGAAGAACTGCAATGATTCCAAACAATTACTAGTTGACAGCATTTTGTTGAGGTGCATATGATTAGCATCTTAACACAGTTTTGAAGGATGGGAATAGAGCAACCTATAGATGAGCAGATCACAATATTTACAGCAGTATAAGAGCATTAAAGGACCCAAGTGTGCAGACCTTGTAGGACACAATGACGTGTCCACTCATGATTATATAAGTGAGGGCTGCATGTGACAGGGGCAGTGACATGATGTGAGGAGGGGAATAGAGGCAGCAGGAAGCCACAGGCTGAGAGTTATATAGTGGAAGGAGCAGGGTCCCCAGCAGCACAGAGTATATCAGTAGATGAGTGATGTGTTAGTGAGGACAGGGCTGCATGTGACAGGGGCAGTGACGTGATGTGAGGAGGGGAATGGAGGCAGCAGGAAGCCACAGGCTGAGAGTTGTATAGTGGAAGGAGCAGGGTCCCCAGCAGCACAGAGTATATCAGGAGATGAGTGATGTGTTAGTGAGGACAGGGCTCCATGTGACAGGGGCAGTGACATGATGTGAGGAGGGGAATGGAGGCAGCAGGAGCCACAGACTGAGAGTTATTTAGTGGAAGGAGCAGGGTCCCCCAGCAGCACAGAGTATATCAGGAGATGAGTGATGTGTTAGTGAGGACAGGGCTGTATGTGACAGGGGCATTGACATGATGTGAAGAGGGGAATGGAGGCAGCAGGAAGCCACAGACTGAGAGTTATATAGTGGAAGGAGCAGGGTCCCCCAGCAGCACAGAGTATATCAGGAGATGAGTGATGTGTTAGTGAGGACAGGGCTGCATGTGACAGGGGCAGTGACATGATGTGAGGAGGGAAATGGAGACAGCAGGAAGCCACAGACTGAGAGTTATATAGTGGAAGGAGCAGGGTCCCCAGCAGCACAGATTATTAGTTTATCTTTCCCCAGGAACAGATGGATCTTTGTGCAAATGGTACAGGAAGGATGTTGATGTATCAGCCACCAGGTATCGGTATTGGCTGGCGTAAGAAAGCCGTTATTGGCACAGTAGTTGGCGCTATAAACACAGACGAGGTAATTCCATTAGAAAGAAAATATACTTACATTTCTGACAAAAATAACTTCCTCGACAGACCTGGCCATCGAACCTGGCATGATGACTACACCGCTCTGTGCAATGGCTTTGTGGAATAAGCCTTTGGCTAAGGGAGATGCCACCTAAACATGTGAAAAACACAGAGGGGGGAGAAGAGATGAGAGCTTAACAATCATGTTTCTAGAATCAGAATAAAAGGATATTTTTATATCAGTAGGTTTGTCAGAGCACTATACACTCATCAGTCACTTCCTGGGTGAGCTCTTTACATGGAGAGACAACCTGCACATAACGTCTGGTATTCTGAACTTACAAAGATACCTGTGCTGTCTAGTAGTAAATAATTTGATTTGTTCTGTAAAATAGAGCGATATTTTCAGTTATGCTCAGTCCTAGAGGTTCTTCTCTTATCTTTAGATTTCTGTCTGTCGGTATGTACTAAATAAACAGATAACACCCACCAGACTTCATTGCTAGAATATGCAACTACTAAGCTACATGAGAACCTCTCTATATAACCAAGTTATTTTAGTAAATAGAACATACCAAGGCAGAGACACTGATTCCCCCAGCAGACTCCCCAAATATAGTGACGGAGTTGTGGTCACCTCCGAAATCGGCAATGTTATTCTGAACCCACCGGAGTGCCTCCACCTGATCCAAGAATCCGTAGTTTCCAGGCGCCCGTTTATCACCGGAGCTGGGACAGAGAATCACAGGAAGTTTATATCAGGTGGTACCAACTGTCTGATCTCTGTGGCTAGCAGGAAATAGCCACAAAAACACCCACAAACACTACACTAGGGGGGGGGGGGTGATGTTTTTACTATTTATTAGTGTAAACAAGTGTGGTTATTAAATATGTACCACAAAGTGAACTCAAAGGCAAAATCTCCTATCACCAGATCTCACCCCCGTTCTCCACCACTCACCTACCTACCCTCAGTTCTGACCAACATTCCCCCCCCCTCCCCCCTTCAGTCCTCTACACTAGGACACGGCTCTCACTAAATGACGAACAATATACTCAGCTAAGTCGCAGGACAATTACTCCTTACTCATCCTCCTCGACTTTCCAACTGCTTACCATACAGTCCACACCTTTCCCTCCCTTGGACCTCATAGCATTGTTCTCTCCTGGTTCATCTCTCACTCTGCAAACAGTCTATCAGTGTCTCTACTTCTGACACCATCCTCTGCACTCCCTTTATTTTTTAGGGTCTCTCGAGACTCTGTTCTCAGCCCTCTGCTGTCCTCTCTTTATACCTCTTCTCTCAGCCACCACCACCACCTCTATGGAGATAGAAAGTTAAATGTACCTGACCTCCCCTGACCGCTCGCCTTCTCTTTTATCCTGGGTGTGTTCAAGCGTGTGCATCTTCGCATTTATCCTGGGTGTGTTCAAGCGCATCGTTGGAGAAGGCTGCACGTTAGATCAGCTCTGTGTCTTTCCTCCCACACAATTATCTGTCCACAATTATAAAACATCTAAAAACTTGTGAAGACAGTGGGAAATTATTGTTGGGGTACAAAGGAGTGTCATCATCACTCCAAAGACAAGGCCATACCATCTATCCCTGGCTTATCTGCATCAACTGACCTACTGTGTACCGACCCGGCTTGTCAGTTAACCCTTCTCCTGCTGAATCCCTGGTTTATCTGCATCAACTGATCTACTGTGTACCGACCCGGTTTGTCAGTTAACCCTTCTCCTGCTGAATCCCTGGTTTATCTGCATCAACTGATCTACTGTGTACCGACCCGGCTTGTCAATTAACCCTTCTCCTGCTGAATCCCTGGCTTATCTGCATCAACTGATCTACTGTGTACCGACCCGGATTGTCAATTAACCCTTCTCCTGCTGAATCCCTTGCTTATGTAGACCAACTGATCTACTGTGTACCGACCCGGCTTGTCAATTAACCTTTCTCCTGCTGAATCCCTGGCTTATCTGCAGCAACTGATCTACTGTGTACCGACCCGGCTTGTCAGTTAACCCTTCTCCTGCTGAATCCCTGGCTTAACTGCATCAACTGCATATAAAACATTATTTTATATGCCATTATTTTGTTTTTCCTGATTGTACATTTACAAGTTTCTACTTTTTACCTGTTATTATTCTACTATTTATATGCCTTTATCTTGTTTTTCCTGATTTTATATTTACCAGCAACTAGTTTTACCTGTTATTATTCTTGCCTATTTCCATTGTCCTTATTACCTCTCCTTCTATTATTCTTTGCCTTCCACACCCTAATTGGTTATTGTCCTCCATCTTGCTATTGTCTCCCTGCTTATTCTTACCTGTTATCCGCTGTCCTTATTATCTTACTTTTCTGCTATCATTCTTACCTGTCTTCATTGTCCTTATTATCTCACTGTACTGTTGTTCCATGCCCTCCACGCCCTAATTCGTTATTATCTTCCACCTTTTCATTGTCTTCCTGCCTTTGTTCTTACCTGTTTTTCACTGTCCCCACTATCTCACTGTTCTGTTACTCTCTCTCCCTACTATGCCTCCCCGCTCTCACTCCATACCCATACTCTCCCCCCGCCCTACCTCTCCCGTTCCTCCCCGCCATCCCCCGCGCGCTGCTCATCTTGCTAACCTCATCCCCATTTCCCCCCTCTCCTCTCCCCCTTTCTTCTGTGCCCTCTGGAACGCCAGATCCGTCCGCAACAAGCTGACTGCTATCCACGACCTCTTTCTATCCAACTCCTTTAACCTTCTTGCCGTTACTGAAACCTGGCTCTCCGATTCTGATACTACTTCCCCCGCTGCCCTCTCCTATGGTGGTCTCTCCTTCACCCACTCCGCCAGGCCTGGTGCCCGCCCTGGCGGTGGAGTTGGCCTCCTCCTCTCCTCCACCTGTACTTTTCGTGTCATTCCCCCTGAACCCTCCCTCTCCTTCTCCTCTTTTGAAGCTCACTCCATCCGCCTCTTCTACCCCATCCATCTCCGTGCCACTGTCATCTACCGCCCCCCTGGCCCCACCTCCCTCTTCCTTGACAACTTTGCTAGCTGGCTTCCTCACTACCTCTCCTCCGATCTCCCCTCGATCATTCTCGGTGACTTTAATATCCCCATCGACAACCCCACCTACCCTGCTTCCAGCAAACTGCTCACCCTCTCTTCCTCCCTTGGTCTCACCCAATGGACCTCCTCCTCTACCCACTGCCTTGGTCACTCCCTTGATCTTGTCTTCTCCTACCTATGTAATCTCTCCGACTTCTCCATCTCTCCCTTTCCTCTATCCGACCACCTTCTCCTCTCCTTCTCTCTCTCCTCTTCTCCTGCTCCCCTCCCCCTGCCCAAACCTACTCTGTCCATACGCAACCTCGATGCTCTTGACCCTGCCTCTCTGTCCTCCTCTCTCGATACCCTCCTTTCTCCCCTTTCCTCCCAGGCCTGCCCCAACCAGGCGGTCTCCCTCTACAATCACACCCTCACCTCCGCTCTGGACGCGGTCGCCCCTGCCCACTCCGTCCACCCCCGCTGCTCCAAACCCCAACCCTGGCACTCCAAATTTACCCGCTTCCTCCAAAAATGCTCCCGTTCCGCCGAACGTCACTGGAGAAAATCCCGCTCCCTGGCTGACTTCCTCCACTTTAAATTCATCCTTTCATCCTACAGCTCTGCCCTCTCACTCGCTAAACAATCTTTCTTTAAATCCCTCATCTCTTCCCAGTCCTCTAGCCCCCGCCGCCTCTTTGCCACCTTCAGCACTCTCCTGGCCCCCTCCCCTCCCCCCACCCCCTCCTCCCTGACTGCCTCTGATTTCGCCTCCTTCTTCTCCTCTAAAATCGAGGCCATCCGACTTGAAATCTCCTCCTCCACTCTCTCTTCCACCCCTCCCACTCTTCTGTCCTCCCCCCCCAACCACCTTCCCCTCCACTCCTTCCATCCCACCACCGGCGAGGAAGTCCACTCTCTCATTTTATCCTCCCCCCCACTACCTGCCCCCTGGATCCCATCCCCTCCCACCTTCTTCGCTCCCTTTCCCCCACCACCTGCTCCCACCTCGCTCACCTCTTTAATCTCTCCCTCTCCACTGGCATCTTCCCCTCCTCCTTCAAACATGCTCTCGTATCCCCCATTCTTAAGAAACCTAATCTCGACCCCACTTCTCTCTCGAACTATCGCCCCATATCTCTTCTCCCTTTTGCCTCCAAAATTCTTGAGAGGCTCGTCTGCAGCCGTCTCACCTCCTACCTTTCTGAATATTCCCTCCTTGATCCTCTCCAGTCTGGTTTCCGCCCCCTCCACTCCACTGAAACTGCCCTGGCTAAAGTCACCAATGACCTCCTCTCTGCAAAAGCCAGGGGCCACTTCTCCCTTCTCATCCTCCTTGACCTCTCTGCAGCCTTTGACACCGTTGACCACCCCCTCCTCCTTCACACCCTCCAGTCTTTCGGCCTCTCCGGCCCAGTCCTGTCCTGGTTCACCTCTTACCTTACTCACCGTTCCTTCTCTGTCACCACCTCTGGGTCTCTCTCCCCCCCATCCACCCTTCCAGTCGGGGTCCCTCAGGGCTCTGTTCTGGGACCCTTACTCTTCTCTCTATACACCTCCTCCCTGGGTGAACTCATCAGCTCCTTCGGCTTCAGCTACCACCTTTACGCTGACGACACTCAACTATACCTCTCCTCTCCTGATCTCTCTCCCTCCCTCCTCTCTAGGGTGTCCGCCTGCCTCTCTGCCATCACCTCCTGGATGTCCTCTCGATTCCTCAAACTTAACCTTGCCAAAACTGAGCTCATAGTTTTTCCTCCCTCTCATACCCCATCCCCTTCTGACCTCTCCATCACTGTCGACAACACCTCTATCTCCCCTGTCCCCCAACTTCGCTGCCTTGGTGTCATCCTCGACTCCTCTCTCTCCTTTGGCCCCCACATCCTCTCTCTTGCTAAATCCTGCCGCTTCCAGCTGCGCAACATCGCTCGCATCCGGCCCTTCCTCTCCCAAGATGCCACCAAATGCCTTATCCACTCTCTGATCATCTCCCGCCTGGACTACTGCAACCTCCTCCTCACTGGCCTCCCCCACTCTCATCTCGATCCCCTTCGATCCGTCCTTAACGCTGCAGCTAGGCTTATTTTCCTCTCTCGCCGCTCCTCTTTTGTCTCCCCCCTCTACCTAGCCCTTCACTGGCTCCCATTCCCCTTCAGAATCCTCTTTAAGCTCCTCACACTCACCTACAAGGCCCTCGCCAACTCCACTGCGCCCTACATCTCCACCCTCCTCTCTATTCATGCTCCATCCCGCCCTCTCCGTTCTGCCTCTGACCGTCGCCTCTCTTCCCCCCTTATAACCTCCTCCCACGCGCGTATCCAAGACTTCGCCCGCGCTGCCCCCCTCCACTGGAACAAGCTCCCTCCCTCCATCAGAACTTCCCCTAATCTGTCCAGCTTCAAACGGGCCCTAAAAACCCACCTTTTTCTTAAAGCCTTTCTGTCTCCCACTTAACTTCCTACCTTATCTTCTGCCTCTGTCCCCCTACTCTCCCTCTCTCCCCTGCGTCTCTCTGTCTGTCCACCCCTCCCCTTAGATTGTACGCTCCTCTGAGCAGGGCCATCTCTCCTCCTGTTTCCAAAACTTCTAACTCTGCTCTCCAGCTACTTAGCCCTCCTCCTCAAAGGTCCTCCACCCCACGTCCACTTTCGCTCCCTCCTCCCCCCTGGGGGTCTCCCTGTCTTCCGCGCCCCCCTTCTTGGACCCCGTCGTTTTCGGATCCTCCCTCCCCCTTCCCCGCCCTCTCTAGCTGTGCATTGAGCGTACTGAGTTGCTGTGTTTACTGTACTGTGCTGTCTCCCATTGTATTGTGATTTTGTTTGTCTCTGTACGGCGCTGCGGATGCCTTGTAGCGCCTTATAAATAAATATTAATAATAATAATAATAATAATCTCCATCATCTCCACTTAAATGTCTTAACACTACTTAAAGCTCAACCTCACCTTGAGAACCCTCATCAAACCGTCCACTTTATATATCACTGTCCTCGTCACCAGATACTCTCCATCCCATCCTCTTAGATCTCCTTCGGACCTGCGCCACCTCTCACTCCTAACTCCAAGATTTCTCCCGTGCTGCTCCCCACTTATAGAACTCCCTACCCCACCTGACCAGACTCTCCCCCAAATGTCAATCTTTCAAGCACTCTCTCATAATCCCCCACTTTACTATAGGCTCTCCCCCTCCCGTATCATACTACCGCCTCTGCATGTTCTGCCAGCTCCAGTCTCATGTCCACTACAAGTACCACTATCTCTTAATGTCTCAGCATCGCCCTCTCCCTGTAGACTGTAAGCCTCTCACTGGCAGGGCCCTATCTATCCTCTGTCTCACGTCTGCACCTGTTCTGGTTTTATGTATATATTTTAATTGATTAATAATTCTGACTGTACAGCGCTGCAGAATTTTATGGCGCCTAAAAAACCATGATGAATTACTGTGTACATTTATGTAATTTACATGCAAAATGTGAGTTACCCAAGAAAGCCCAAGAGCCCCAGTCGATACTGGATAGAGACAACGATAACGTTTTCATGGGCGCTCAACGCCGAGCCCTCAAACATCATAGCCCCTCCGATCGACAGAGCACCTCCATGTATAAATACCATCACCTGGGCAAAAGCATGAAACGTAACGTTACATTAGTGAGACACAAAGATCTACACGTGTTTGTCTACAGATTCCCACCTGCCCATTACGAGAGGGCAAGAAAGCATCTGACATTTGTGCTTCTCTGTACACAGTAAATGTACCCAGGATGTTTTTCAACATTGGCAGCACCCATAGGACTGTCCAGAACAATTGTTAATATCACAGAAACAGCTGATGCCCTCTTTCTCCGAGAACATGGTATATAAGAGGAGTATTTGGAGCACTAGGCCGGGGCCCCAGATTTTACTCAGACCCAGCAACGCAATTATGGGCAGTAAAATAATCTGTGTGTGACACTTGCTTTATACAATAAGGTAGATTGGATTGTGGCATTTTAACAAATTGTCACTCATAATATTGGATATACTTGTGGCTCATATCTGACATACTCGGAGATGGGGGCACATTTCCAGCCCTGTAACGGTGATTAATAATATAAAGTGATTATCCCCAAGGTTTATATATAATTTTATATGGAAGAATATATATAATAAGTGGATACAAATACCCATGTACATAAAGTAAAAGCCAAATTTTTTACTAAAAAAAAATAAATATACAATTTTGTTATGATAAAAGCACTAAAAAATATATATCTTAAATAGTACAGAAAGCATTAATAATACATTGCAATATCTTAGGTTAGAGGGCCATATTTACAGGTAATTTCACATTGTCTTCTCGGTCTGCTGGGGTAAAGATATTCAGGTACAGACAGTCCTCGGACAAGGGGGGTAACGCAATTGTGGCCTTAACCGTATCTTGTAGTTGTTGCATCACCTCTATACTCTGCAGACACCTGTAGACAGTATGATGAGAGTTTATGTATAAGACAAATAAAACAAACCTGAGGCCAGATCAGCATCTGCTGAACTTCATCCATTCCCCTCCTGTGTACTTACATGGGGGGATTGTCAGTGGCCTCTCTCACAGAGCTCCATGGCTGGGGGGGTTCTGGACTTGCAAATCTTAATGGACCAACTGGAGGCTTTGCGAAGGGAACACCATAGAAAGCGTGTACAGTTCTGTCCGTCTCCTTCGCGAATACCGTCTTCCCTCGGAGAGATCCGTACTGTGTCTCCACCAGGGGCCTGTCCTCCTCCTGTCCTAAAATCACATCCACAATAATAGTGTGTGGACTGCCAAGTCCAAATATTGCACAGAAAAACAGCTGCTCCAATTCTGGATGTATTAATACAGGTATTCTAGGCAACTACCACGTTTCAGGATAACTGGCCCCCCCAGCATTGTACCTCATCTTCTCTATGTGCAATCATCCACAGGCACATGTCAAATGCAAACCCCTCGTCAGTTACTAAGGCTCCTCACATTCCCCCTGTTGTCATCACAGAGGGAAGACTGGGCACAGAGCTAGTGGGGCCCAGTCCATGTAAACTGCAGGGGCCCCTCCGGTGTGAACTTCAGTTCTGCTAGTTTAGGGGGGGATGGGCGGTGGTAACTGAGCATTACATTTTGGGTAGAAAAATCCATTACACTTTCACTGTTCCATGTCCAGAGGACAGAGCCAGGTAACAGTGACTACAGCCAATACAAACACATGCACACACACACTACACAGATAGATAGACACATGCATTCCTGCACACACATATACTTACACACACACACCATCTCTATTTAATTCATGTGTTTCTTTAACCCAACCTTTCAGTACAAACTGTTTGTGTGACGAAATCTTCTGTCTACACCAGTGTTGGCTAACCTGTGACACTCCAGGTGTTGTGGAACTACAAGTCCCAGCATGCTTTGCCAATATTTAGCAGCTTATTGCTGGAAGGGTATACTGGGACTTGTAGTTTCACAACACCTGAAGTGTCACAGGTTAGCCAACACCGCCTCTGCCGTGACCTTGGACCTAGTGCTCTACAAGTCATCCACTACAAGCTATATAAGACAGGATCTGATTTATGTGACTGAAATGCACTGACCTGCTTGTGTGTGGCACAGTTCTGCATGTAATGTGAGCAAAGACAGACCTCTGCCCTATAGGTTAAAAAGTATGATATTTTCACATGTACATGAAGTGACAAGTCATACATTGTACGATCAGCTGACTGGTCATGTGACAGAGGTCAGCGTCACATGATTAGCGAGAATACAGAATTCAAGTTACTACCAAGGACACACTGCTACTGAACAAGGGCGGAACTATGGAGGGTGCAGGGCCTGGGAAGCTAGAGCGGCATAGCTGGTCCCCTGCCAAACATGTATCTATTGGGTGCAGCAATGCACTGTCCCACCCCTGCTACTGAGCCAGGTGAGTCACACAGGGTACACACAGACCTTGCAGCACTGCCAGCCCCATTGTGCCAGGTTTACTGAATGTGATAACACTGCACCTTTTTAAATTTTACAAAATCCTCTACAAATATAGAGTGGTGAAGCCCAGATAATAGGAGTAGATGGTAATAGATGCATCCGAAATGCAGAAAAAGTGGAATTGCACTTGGCAAATAGAGAAAAATAGGGACATTTCCAGCAACAAATACCAGGAACAAACCTAGAGAACCTGGGACTGTCCATGTAAATTAAGGACAGTTGTCAGCATTATACACTAACTAGCAGCATAAGGTATAGGCCATAATACCAGAGAAAGCTTTGTATGTATAGAGCTTGCACTCCTTCCAGAACACAATACTCTACCCTTGTGTTATACAGCAATCTTGTAGGACTGGGTTCTCAGCTCCAGGAGGGAGGTGGGGGGGGATAACCGGCTGCCAGTGTGGGAGAGGGACACAGTAATAAGTTGATGTCTGGGGACAATAAGACTTCACATTGTGGTGGGAAGCTGGATATTCTATATCTGTGTAACTATAGGGACGTGTATGCAAATTGTACAGCAGAGGAAGGACCGGACATCAGTATTTGCTGCTCTGTCACACCGTACATCACTGCCTGCATTCATCCTATGCCACGTTACAACCAAAACACCACGTTTAGTCACATTCAGCGTAGTCTGTTCCATGGACCACAATAAGTCATCTTCTCAGAACTTATAGTGTCATTTATTGGCACCATCATTAATATTGATGAACATATTTGTATTACTGCGCTGTATAATATACTATATAAATGATAAATATGTTCACCATGCTCTCTCACTTCTCTGCAGCAGGCTACCATGTTTGGAGGGAGGGGCTGCTCTACCTGAGCAGAGTTTGAGTGACAGCCTGTCACACTTGCTGTGTGGATTCATACACACGGGAGGACCGGTGAACTAATAGTAACACAAAGAACTTCAGTCTCAGTGGTTTTACCTGCAGAAGATATGGGAGGAGCTTCAGCTGTCTGTAATTGGGAGCGGTGGGTTATTAATTTGTAACAGAGCGGCAGTGATCTACCTCCCTGGTTCATATATGAACATTTCCATGTTGTGGTTTAGTGGTCATTTAAATACTCCTCAATAAATGTTCATTTATTAAGCCCAGGGAATGTGGAAACTGAGAAGTCATATTATTTGCAGCAGACAGAGAGCTGCACTGTGTAGTTGGTAAACATTGTTGGGGCAAATATTTCAAACCTGTTCCTATAAATCAGAAAGAGCTGGTAACTATGTACAGTATGACCTGTGTTACAGGTCAGTGGCCTCTATAGTGATATAAATAGGAGGATGCCGCTAAGATCATGGATCAGTGCAGCAGAATCTGTCTCTTCTGTGTTAGTTGATGCATCATCTTTTGTGACTAATTTGCATCATTTTCATGTAAAAAAAACTATTTCTTCACCTACAGGTTGCAGCAACAATAGAGCAGGTTATGTAACTTCTACAGTATCTTGGCAACATTTGAATTAATGCAATTTATTGATAAGCAATCTGCATCTAAATAGCGATAAATATATATTCACAATGTAACTAGTGTTAGATTACCCAATCTCTTCTGTTACTGCCTAGACCCCGAGATTCTCACACACTGATCCATTAGTAGCTGCGCAGACCCAGAGATTCTCACATACACTGATACATTAGTAGCTGCACAGACCCCGAGATTCTCACACACTGATACATTGTAGAACAGACAATCAGCCTTATGCCTATCCTAAGTACAATGTAACTGCCACCTGTGTGGCCCTTCAGTTAGAGCCATGAAAGTCATGTGATGTTTCTTACCTGTTGCCAGAGCCCCCAGTGTGAGGGCGCACAGTATTATCCCTCTCATCATTGTCCCCATTATTCAGGAATGAGCAGTGCTTGCAGCCCAGGAAGATCTCTGGAACTATGAATGAGAGAATTGCTGTGGGCTAGAACTTAAACCTCTGGGCAGAACTGTAACATCACTTGTGATTGGCTGCTTAGGATGTCAGTCACTGGCTGATAAACTGCAAGTTTTCATGTCTATGTCAGGACATGTAAAAGCACCAGATTTCATCACCTGTATCACATTGTATCAGGATGTAGCAAAACATAAATGTAGCCAAGAAGATCTGCATTGTGTCCAGTCATATTCTGGAGGGTGCATGAAATATATGTCTCATTTCCTAGGGCACTTTGCTGCTGACAAGGGGTAAACATTACTCATAGACTGAGCTTCTCAGAGCATAGAGCTCTGAATGACTTTGTTGTAGGGATATAGAATTGTCACTGACTCCATAGGAAAGCAGTGATGGTGGCACCTGTGTGACTTGGGCATAGGGCAATGCCAGGCCGGCTCTTTACAATTCTGAGACTCTCTGACCAGCCGACCGCAGCTTCAAAAGTGCTGAAATGATCTGTCATTATATGACAGAGAATGGGGAACGCTGCTCTCGGGTACAGCACTAGTTTACTATCAATCAATGCTTGGAGAAGCCCTTTACTATATTTACAGTCAGGTCCATAAATATTGGGACATGGATGCAATTCTCATATTTTGGGCTCTATACACCACCACAAAGGATTTGAAATGAAACAAACAAGATGTGCTTTAACTGCAGACTCTCAGCTTTAATTTGGGGGAATTTACATGCAAATCAGGTGAACAGTGTAGGAATTATAACGGTTTCTATATGTGCCTCCCACCTCCCACTTTTTAAGGGACCAAAAGTAATGGGACAAACTAAAGAATCCTACATCAAACTTTCACTTTTTAACACTTTGTTGCAAATCCATTGCAGTCAATTACAGCCTGAAGTCTGGAACGCATAGACATCACCAGACGCTGGGTTTCATCCCTGGTGATGCTCTGCCAGGCCTCTACTGCAAATGTCTTCCGTTCCTGCTTGTTCTTGGGGTATTTTCCCTTCAGTTTTGTCTTCATCAAGAGAAATGCAGCTCAGTCGGATTCAGGTCAGGTGATTGACTTGGCCATTGCATAACATTCCACTTGTTAGCCTTAAAAAAACTCTTTGGTTGCTTTTGCAGTATGCTTCGTGTCATTGTCCATCTGCACTGTGAAGTGCCGTCCAATGAGTTCTGAAGCATTTGACTGAATATGAGCAGATAATATTGCCCGAAACACTTCAGAATTCATCCTGCTGCTTTTGTCAGCAGTCACATCATCAATAAATACAAGGGAACCAGTACCATTGGCAGCCATACATGCCCACGCCATGACACTACCACCACCATGCTTCACTGATGAGGGGGTATGTTTTGGATCATGAGCAGTTCCTTTCCTTCTCCATACTCTTCTCTTCCCATAACTCTGGTACAAGTTGGTCTTTGTCTCATCTGTCAATTCGGATGTTGTTCCAGAACTGTAATAGCTTTTTTAGATGTTGTTTGCCAAACTCTAATCTGATCTTCCTGTTTTTGTGGCTCACCAATGGTTTACATCTTGTGGCGAACCCTCTATATTCACTCTTGTGAAGTCTTCTCTTGATTGTTGACTTTGACACATATACACCTACCTCCTGGAGAGTGTTCTTGATTTGGCCAACTGTTGTGAAGGGGTTTTTCTTCACCAGGGAAGAAATTCTTCTGTCATCCACCACAGTGTTTTCCGTAGTCTTTCGGGTCTTTTGGTGTTGCTGAGCTCTCCGGTGCGTTCTTTCTTTTTAAGAATGTTCCAAACAGTTGATTTGGCCACACCTAATGTTTTTGCTATTTCTCTGATGGGTTTGTTTTGATTTTTCAGCCTAATGATGGCTTGTTTCACTGATAGTGACAGCTCTTTGGATCTCATATTGAGAGTCGACAGCAACAGATTCCAAATGCAAATGTCACACCTAGAATCAACTCCAGACCTTTTACCTGCTTAATTGATGATGAAATAACGAGGGAATAGCCCACACATGTCCATGAAATAGCTTTTGAGTCGATTGTCCCATTACTTTTGGTCCCTTAAAAAGTGGGAGGCACATATAGAAACCGTTGTAATTCCTATATTGTTCACCTGATTTGGATGTAAATTCCCTCAAATTAAAGCTGAAAGTCTGTAGTTATAGCACATCTTGTTAGTTTCATTTCAAATCCATTGTGGTGGTGTATAAAGTCCAAAATATGAGAATTGTGTCAATGTCCCAATATTTATGGACCTGACTGTATGTTATCACCATAGAGCAGCAGAGACATTAATAACAGCTTATTGTGAATCATCTTATTATCAGTTGGAGAAGATTAGTTAAAAATGTGTAAAAGTCCCTGTTAGTAGGATGCACCTGTTCACAGCCTGGAATCCATTGTGGTTAGTAATGCTATTAATGCCCTGACTGACCTCTGCTATAGACACAGACAAGGCTACATTACTTCCTCTGCTTCTTGCATTTTTTTACGGTTTAGACTGAGGCCTAATTATCACTCCAGTCTCCACACACCCTTAACAGCTCATGTGAGGATTTTTGTCTGTGGAACAGGTAGGATAATTACTACCCAGCCAAGTAGACTAAGTCAGCTGTGCAGGATTAAGGAAATCCTGAAAACATGAGCTGTTGGGGTGCGTGAGGACTGGAGTTAAGAAACTTTGCAATAGACTGACTAGGCTGCAGCATAGAGCGTGAGGTTTGCAGGGGGCATTAGAGTTATAGGGGTGCAAAATCGTGACAGGGAGAGGTATAAACTGGAATTAATTTCAAAATATAAGAGAATAATTGTTCTCAAAGTAAAAAGAATAAGCTAATAAGGCTTTAATCTTAACGTATTCCCCTGTTAAGGGCTAAAGACAATGAGTCTTCATTGGGCAGGCACTTGATGATAAACATTTAAGTGAAACAAGGATGGCAACAGACGCAGACGTGACAGCCCCCTCCTCCTTTCACATATTCATCCTCCGTAGCGCTCGTTCACACCTCTGCTCTGCTATACAGTTCTGGTTTGAATGAAAACTAAATGAGTGACAAAGATTGGTGTGACCATTTTAACAGCTGAGTTTCAAAAACACAAGAACATAAACACTTGGGGGGGGGGGGGGTTATTTTACCTACCGTGTATTAGCTTGGCATAGAAGGCGAGGGGGCACTCTGAGCGTATTAGCCCAGGGCAGCCATCATCATCATCTATTTATATAGCGCCAACATATTCCGTAGCACTTTACAATTGGGTACAAACACAGTAAACTAATAAACAATACTGGGTTAAACAGACATAGAGGTGAGCAGGCCGCTGCTCACAAGCTTACAATCTATGGGACAATGGGAGTTTGACACATGAGGTTAAGTCTACATTTTGCAGTTCGGCCCAGCCAGACTGCTAAGGTAAAAGTGACTCATAAGCTAAATGGTCCTGTCACACAACAATGATGGTTGGTTGTTTAATTTCCCATCCACATAACATCATTTGTATGTATAGCACAAATAGATCATATTGATCTCCCCTATACAATTCCTGCTGAGTGGTTTCCTCGCACACAAGTATCACCTGTGGCAAAAAGGGCAGTTTGTCACAGATTGTTACTAGAGTCACTGATAGTCTTTCTAGGAGTCAGCAAACTCCTGCTGCAGACAGGGTTAATCCTTCTCTGCACAAGGAGCACAGGATCACTGGTGGAGCACATGGGTGTGATTCATTTCTGGTTTAGTAGGTAGTTAGTGCTGGGAACAGGACCTGACCATCCACTAGGCTGACTAGGCTGCAGCCTAGGGGGGTGCAAAACTGTGATAGGAGAAATATAAACTAATATTCCTTTTAAAATAATAAATAACATGAGAATAGCAATTCTCCAAAATAAGAAGAAAACATGAAAGATAAATGTAGTAAGGTTTCAATCTTGACATATTCCCATGGTAAAGGCTCACGACACTGAGTCCTCCTCGGGCGGGTGCTTGAAGATAAGCGGGTAGGAGAGAGGACGGTGGCAGACGCAGGCATGACAGCCCCCTCCCCCTTCCCCTTTAGCAGTGCGCGTTCATGCCTCTGTTCTGCAATACAGTTCTGATTTTAATGAAAATGAAATGAGTGACCCTTTAAAAAAAAAAGTGGATGAAGGAAGCTGGATTTTAAATTAAAGACAAGTTCATTTTACCTACCTTGTATTAGCCTGGCGTGGTAATTGAGTGGGCGCTAAGGACATATTAGCCTAGGGCGGTCTGAACCCTTAATCAGGCCCTGGCTGTGAAGGACGCATAAACAGCTGATTTTGTGTTGTGACGCTGATGGTTAGTGAGTTGACTGTTTAGCTAGAAGCAGGGTCACGGGAAACTGTAAATACTTTTGTGTGTTTGATGCTAGGACTACACCTCTTGCTGTACCATCCTGACATCCTTGAATAAAGTGCAGCCAAGTGGTTCACAATGACGATCAGCAAAGGATTCGGATTTGTGAGGAGCTTGACATAGTGCAGAGTGCACCTTCTTCCAGACGGACCTTAACCTAGATGTGAAGGCAGGTGTCCCAGAATCACCGACGGAAACAGCAGAAGAGAAAGAGTTAGCTTTTGGGTGGAACCCAAGGTTACAGAAGAACGGGGATGTATGTTGCGGAATGGCAGGAATTGTTGTATGCGAACTCCGCCCAAGGTAAGAGAGAGGACCAGTTATCATGGAACTTGGAAACATAGATGCGCAGAAACTGTTTCAAGGATTGGTTGGTTCTTTCCGTCTGACCATTTGATTGAGGGTGATAAGCTGAGGGCCTTGATCTGCTCTGTAAGGCCCAAGCGGAACTGACTCCACAGCGCCAGATCATTTCACTCACTATCAGTTGACCATTGCTGGAAATCCGCACAATACTCCTCAGCAGAACGACGTCCTTGCCTTAACGCCCGGAGATGGGACTCAGCTGAGGCCACTCTGTCTGGGTCATCGTATAGCAGAACCAAGGCCTGGAAGAACGCATCCACGGTTTGTAAGCATGGATTCGTTGGCGGAAGGGAGAAGGCCCAGGACTGGGTATCGCCCTGAAGTAGAGAGATTACAATACCGACTTTCTGCTGTTCAGAGCCAGAGGAGCGTGGTCTCAGGCGAAAGTATAACCTGCAAATCTCCTTAAAGTTGCGGAAGGCAGGCCTGCTCTCCGAGAATCGATCGGGCAAATTCAGTTTTGGCTCCGGAGAGATACCAGAGGAGGCCTACTGAGGCTGCGGGTTTCTGGAGGCCTCTTCTTGTACTGACAAGCAATGAGATAAACCCTGCACAACTTGAGATATAGCCTGGAGCTGATTATCCAGGACCTGGGCTGGAGAAAGGTTTGGGTCGCTGTTGTTCATGGCAGATTTATCTCCAATCTTGACTGGCCGGTTATAATGTTATGGTCACCAGTGTGACAGAAACTTGTAGAACAAGGGTAGAGGTCTTTACCTTTACCAGCTTCCTTTCCCGTAGAGACTGGTTATGCTCACCGGTACTCGGATGCCCCCAGGACTTATGCTAAGAATAGTACAGGTTTATGCTTACATGGCGGCGCACAGGTACAGGAGATAAAGCACAGAGCAGGATAGGCCAGAGATCTGTGGACTGGACAGAGCACCGGTAGAGATGTCAGATACCAGCAGGGTCAGAGACACAGGCAATGGTTCAGAGTCTGGGTACAGGCAATAGGTCAGGGTCACAGGCTATGGTTCAGAGTCCGGGTACAGGCAGAGGTCATACACGAGAAAGCAATCCAAGGTTTAAACACCAAACACAGGAGCAGGTAGCAGTACTGAGGCAAAATGCTATAACCTGCAGTGAGGCTCAGTCCTCACTGCCTTAAATAGTGCCAAGGGCCAATCAGAGCAGGGCCCAACAAAAGCTCCAGGTGCATGCATAATAAATTTCTGGCAGTGTTGCCAAATAAGAAAGCAGAGTACCCAGCTGCTAAACTAATCAGCCTTAATAGGCTGATCTTGAGCAGTCCTGCGCGCGCCCGGCTGTTGGATAGCTGGCCGGGCGCGGCGGCAGGGAGCCTGATGCGTCCTGGTTGTTGCCCAGTCAACCGGGACGCAGGAACCGGAAGTGACGCCCCAGTCGTCATAGTGACGGCCGAGACGCCACAAGCAGGACCTAGTGAGTCGCGTTGGTGCCTGCGGCCGCCGCAACTACTGACAATATCTCAGTGAATACAGTAAATTATTTAATATGGTGAAATGCTGCAGTAGAGTAATTACAGAGCAGGGGGGAGAGGAGATATTAATTCTGGGACTGGAAGCTGCAGGGTAGCTGGTTTTAGAGTAGCCGTTCTCTACCAGTGAAATACATCGGCAGATCCACGGGTCGTGAAGTCCGGACAGCCAGGTGACTTAACTCCTTAAGCTAGTGGGCTAAGGGACAGATAATGTGGTAAACCTGCCTGGCATTTGGTTATTGTGTATACCTGGCATAGGAAGGCACCCGTGGGTGGCCAGCCAGATTGAAGTGGGTAGAATTGGGGGTCAGAAAATCTGGTATCTTCAGTGACCAAAAACATACTGGTAGGTTAATTGGCTACTATCAAAATTGACCCTAGTCTCTCTCGGTCTGTCTGTGTATATGTTAGGGAATTTAGATTGTAAGCTCCAATGGGGCAGGGACTGATGTGAATGAGTTCTCTGTACAGCGCTACGGAATCAGTGGCGCTATATAAATAAATGGTGATGATAATGATGATGATGAATAACCAAAGGTCTGCAAGATATCTTGAATAGCACAGCTTTGAATAGGTTGGTTTCAATTTGGGGCACAATGCGCCGCTGTGTATAATTGTAAATATATTGAATTTTTTTTATATTGTGTTGCAGTGCTGTATTACAAATGTTTTGCGTTCTGATGCAGTAGCCATTTGTTGGAGAAAATCTGTTTTGTAACTTCTAAAGGAAGCCTCATGCTAATTAGACCTTTTTTCTCCCTGAGTGACCAACAGGTCTTTTTAGATAAAGTACACAGCAGGGAGTCATTACCATTTCATCCTGTGTGATAGAAACTGTCTGAACAATGTAAACAGCAAGTGATTCGGGAAATTACAGAGTGATGTAAATTTTGTTAAATGATAAAATTGCGTTTTCAAGTTTATTATATTATATCCTGATGTTGTGGTGCCGCTAGTAGCAATGTAAAAAGGTGTTAACTCCTCAAGGCTGATTTATGTGCAGGTTGCAAAAAGCAGCATAGATTGGTTAAAGGGGCAGGATGCTGAATTAGCTCCTGCCAGGGTATGTGTGTAAATCTGTATATAAAGAGCTATGTTTTACCACATAGTATCATTCCATCTGTATCTGCTGGATGATCACCAGAACCACAAACTGGAGTGGAAAAGTCAAGCGTGTTCCGATGCAGATTCGGGCATCATAAACTTACCTGTCCACGCTCCAGCTTCGTCCGATCTCTGCTGTCAGAAGCCGTGCTTCTGGGTATCTGCGGTCACATGATAAACTCTGGGCGGGGATTTTGAACTTGCTGGGCTATTTAAACTTCACTCTGGCACTCTGTGAGTGTCAGAGCAACTTGTATGCTTCCTGGCTCCAGATTCCTCGTGGATCCTTGTGCTGCTTTGTTACTTGACACGATTCCCGTGTACCAGAGCTGCCTGTCTGACTATTCCGATTCACCTGCAGTTGTGTACTGACCCGGCTTGCCAACGATCCTCCACTGATATCTTGTGCACTTAAAATATGTAAAAGGATAGTCCCCTTGGCGCTATGGCAATCAGTTAATGGCATCACCAAATAACATAAATCAAGATATGCAATTTTATTGCTGGTATAAAAAAATAAAAAATAAAACGTGCTATTTATAAGTATACAGTCAGGTCCATAAATATTGGGACATCGACACAATTCTTATATTTTGGGCTCTATACACCACCACAATGGATTTGAAATGAAACAAACAAGATGTGCTTTAACTGCAGACTTTCAGCTTTAATTTGAGGAAATTTACATCCAAATCAGGTGACCAGTGTAGGAATTACAACGGTTTCTATATGTGCCTCCCGCTTTTTAAGGGACCAAAAGTAATACTACATCAAACTTTCACTTTTTAATACTTTGTTGCAAATCCTTTGCAGTCAATAACAGCCTGAAGTCTGGAAGGCATAGACATCACCAGACGCTGGGTTTCATCCCTGGTGATGCTCTGCCAGGCCTCTACTGCAAATGTCTTCCGTTCCTGCTTGTTCTTGGGGTATTTTCCCTTCAGTTTTATCTTTATCAAGCGAAATGCATGCTCAATCGGATTCAGGTCAGGTGATTGACTTGGCCATTGCATAACATTCCACTTTTTAGCCTTAAAAAACCTTTTTGGTTGCTTTTGCAGTATGCTTCGGGTCATTGTCCATCTGCACTCTGAAGCGCCGTCCAATGAGTTCTGAAGCATTTGACTGAATATGAGTAGATAATATTGCCCAAAACACTTCAGAATACTTCCTGCTGCTTTTGTCAGCAGTCACATCATCAATAAATACAAGGGAACCAGTTCCATTGGCAGCCATACATGCCCGCGCCATGACACTACCACCACCATGATTCACTGATGAGGTGGTATGCTTTGGATCATGAGCAGTTCCTTTCCTTCTCCATACACTTCTCTTCCCATCACTCTGGTACAAGTTGATCTTTGTCTCATCTGTCCATAGGATGTTGTTCCAGAACTGTAATGGCTTTTTTAGATGTTGTTTGCCAAACTCTAATCTGGTCTTCCTGTTTTTGTGGCCCACCAATGGTTTACATCTTGTGGTGAACCCTCTATATTCACTCTTGTGAAGTCTTTTCTTGATTGTTGACTTTGACACATATACACCTACCTCCTGGAGAGTGTGCTTGATTTGGCCAACTGTTGTGAAGGGGTTTTTCTTCATCAGGGAAGAAATTCTTCTGTCATCTACCACAGTTGTTTTCCGTGGTCCTCCGGGTCTTTTTTTTTTTAAACATATTTTATTAAGGAGATTTTTCAGTTTTCAAAACAGTGTAAAGGTTAAGTTACATTGATCAAACAACAAGTACCTTGCAGATGAAAAGAACAATGTGAACTTTGTCAATCAAAGTAAAAACATAGAAAGGGAAAGAAAAGAGAGAAAGCAGGGAACAGGGGGAGGGGAAGGAAAGAGGGAGAGGAAAGGAGGCAATGTTAGTGTGGTAAGAGGGAGAAGGGAAAGGGGCACCTGACTTGGCATCTAGATGTATTACGTGTATCTACCATATGTTGCACATCTTCTAACTCTATATTTAATAGTTTCCATTCTAATCAGGCCTTGGTTGTTCTGAACCATAGGAGGCGAGCCAAGGATCCCAAATCGCACGAAATTTATTGGGACGGTCATTGAGGATGCTTGTAATGTGTTCACAGCTATATGTCTGCCATGTTCTATTGATGATTTCAGGCAGCGATGGGGATTCTGGATGTTTCCAATTTGCTGCTATTGCGCATTTAGCCGCATTAAGTATATGGCCTATGAGCGCCATAGTATATTTGTTAACATCCGGTATAGGCCTATGCAATAGTGAATATGAGGGGCAGGGGGGGAGTTTTACTGCGGTGACTCTATTAATTAAATTGTGAATTTTCCGCCAGAATTCCACAAGTCTCGGACAGGACCACCAAACATGTTGGAATGAGCCTTCCTGTCCACATAGTCTCCAGCATTGACCAGAGGAGTCAGGATATATGGCTTTCAAGCGGGTTGGGACCAAATACCATCTATATAAGAGCTTATACGAGTTCTGCTTGGTACGGACACAGATAGAGCTTTTAGCGACTCGTGACCTGATCTTAGCCCATTCCTCTATCTCTAGCTCGACGCCAAGGTCTTCTTCCCATTTCAGCTCGTAACGATCTTTGGCAGGTTGACGAAATGCCACCATGATACTGTAAAAAGTAGATATTAGACCAGTAGGAAGGGATTTACGTCTGCAAAAAGTTTCTAAAGGTGTACGTTGGTATATAAGCTTAAGCGTTGGGAGCGATTGATATAAGTGTCTCAACTGAAGGTATTGATAGAAACGGTCATGGGGAATGCCATATCGTCGTTGTAAGTCCGCAAATTCAGGGAATATCTGCGTGGGCGCTATGTCAGTAATAAATCTTAGACCTTGTCGGGACCAGTGGTGAAAAGAGGAGTGTTGTTGCCCTGGTGGAAAAGCTGGATTGTTCCACAGTGGGAACATAGCTTCTGGGTTTTTTATTAGCTGAAACGTGCGGGTACTGTAGTCCCACATCTGGAGGGAGAAACGGGTGGTGGATAAGAGTAACAGGAGTGGTGGTCTATGTTTGATTGATATCCAAAGCAGTGTATAGGGCGAGAGTAATTGCAAAAAAGTAGCCTCAATGTCTACCCAGAGCCTAGTGGAAGATGGAGAGTGAAATAAGACTAGCTGGGTTAGGTGTGCAGCATTATAGTATTTAGAGATGTTTGGGAGGCCCACCCCCCCTTCTGAATTTCGTCGGAAGAGCGTGCAGGCTCTTACTCTGGGTCGTTTGCCTGCCCAAACAAATCTAGTAATTTGCTTCTGGAGGGTCTGTAGCGCCAGAGAGGGTACTCGAACAGGTAGGGTTTGAAACAAATAAAGAATTCGTGGCAAGAGATTCATTTTTACCACCGCCATGCGGCCGAGCCAAGAGATATATAGCTTATCCCATTTTTCAAGATCACGTTTGAGTGAGTCTAAAAGCCTAGGGAAGTTAGCTGCGTATATCTGATTATAATGGGTCGTTAAGTAAATTCCCAGGTATTTAAGTTTATCTTGTTGCCATCGGAAGTTTGTTTGGTTCTTCAGGGTATCTAATAGGCGGGGAGGTAGGTTAAGAGGGAGAATTTCTGATTTGTCCATGTTGATCTTGAAGTTAGACACTGCGCCATACTCATCAAGTTCTTTTTGAAGGGATGGGATGGAGGCAAGGGGGTTGGTAACTGTAAGAAGAATATCATCTGCGTACATAGATATCTTATAATTAGTCGTCCCCATTTGAATTCCAGAAATTGTCGGGTTCCTGCGTATACGCGATGCCAGTGGTTCCATCGTGAGAGCGAACAGCAAGGGGGAGAGTGGGCAGCCCTGTCGAGTACCATTTGTAATGTGAAACGGAGACGATGCGGCGCCATTGGCTATAACCGTAGCTGAGGGATTGTGATAGAGAGACGCTAGGCCACATAGGAAACGGCCCCTGAACCCCATTGTGCCCAAGGTGGCTCTCATGAAGGGCCATGAGACCCTGTCGAACGCCTTTTCTGCATCAAGAGACACCACCAGAGCAGGGACCCGGGCCCGGTTTGCTATTTCAATTAGATCAATAGCCCGTCTAGTATTGTCGGCTCCTTGCCGACTAGGGATAAAACCCACCTGATCTGGGTGGACCAAGGCGGGAATCACTCTGGCTAGTCTGTTTGCTAGTAGTTTGGCGAATAGCTTTAGGTCCACATTTAATAGCGAAATTGGTCGATAGCTTGCACAGTGACTAGGGTCGCGTCCCTCTTTAGCTATAACAATAACGTCTGCTCTGGTGGTGTCCCTTTCAAAGTGCCCACCATTCAAAATTGTTTCAAAAAGCGAGAGAAGCATAGGTGCCAGATCAGAGCCAAATTTTTTATAATAGATTGCCGTGAGACCATCTGGGCCTGGAGCTGCCGAGTTTCTTAGGGTCTTAATGGTTGCTTTGATCTCTTTTATCGTGATGTCAGCGTTTAGAATTAAGAGCTCTGCCGCAGTGAGGCGGGGGAGGGAGCAGGTCTGAAGAAAGTCTCGTATCTGGGTATGAAGAATATCTGGGGAGTCTGTTGTCAAGGGGAGATTATATAGTAAAGTGTAATAGGTGCTGAATCTATCAGCTATAGATTGTGGGTCGTATAGTGATTGCTGTGCTTGATCCTTAATGGATATTATGCGATTACGGGTCCGCTTGCTCTGAAGCCTACGAGTGAGCAATGTATCAGCTTTATCCCCTTTTTCATAGTGTCGCTGTTGGAGCCATTGAAGGGTCTTAGCCGCCTTTGAGGCTAGTAGTTTACCTAGTTGTCCTCGCAGAGACAGAAGTTTTAAATAAGTTTTACGTTTGGGATATGTTTGGTGCTGTCTGGTTAGGGTTTGGATTTGGGCTTCTAAGTCAGTGACTGCTTTTTGATGTAGCTTTTTCTCGTGAGATGCTAAACTGATCAGGCGTCCTCTGATGGTCGCTTTATGAGCTTCCCATCTTACAGTAGAAGTGGTATCTTCTGGGGCATTGTCTGTTTGAAAGTCAAGAATAGCTTGTCGTATCGTATTAACATTGTCTTTTCTCAGAAATAGATGGTCATTTAGCCTCCATCGATAACATGGTGCAAAGGGTGGCAAAACGTCAAGTCGCACTAACACAGCTGAGTGGTCAGACCAGGGAACTGATGTAGTAGTAGCCGATTTCAGGGAACGAGTCGTAAGAGCATCTACCAGTACCATATCCAATCTAGAGTAAGTTCCATGTGGTACTGAATAATGTGTATACGTTCTGTCATTAGAGTATAGCACTCGCCATGTATCATAAAGATTAGCTTGAGTGATCAAGGATTGTAGTTTAAGGTTTTCACGTGCTATTTGACTACCTCGTAATGTTGGAGGTGAACGGTCTAATCGAACGTTTAAGATGGCATTAAAGTCCCCCCCTATTATTATCCTTCCAGTCCCAGTTTGTGAAAGTCTGGAGAAAAATTGAGAAAAAAAGGTGTTTTGTGATGTGTTGGGAGCATATAGTGTAGCTATAGTAATTGGTGTGCAGAGGAGAGAACCTGTTAGAATAACATATCGTCCTTGGGGGTCTGTATAGGATGTATTGATTGTTAAAGGAAGAGTATGGTGAAGTAGGATAGCTGTACCCTTGACTTTTTGGGAAGATGTGGAATAATAAACCTGGGGGTAGAGTTTGCATTGTAGATTTGGGTGTATATGTTGGAAATGCGTCTCTTGCAACATTACAATCTGAGGAGAATGACGTTTCAAGTACTGGAACAAAATAGTGCGCTTTTGTGGCGTATTAAGACCATTAGCATTTATAGTTAGAACCGAGAGGGGTCCTCCGGGTCTTTTGGTGTTGCTGAGCTCTCCGGTGCCTTCTTTCTTTTTAAGAATGTTCCAAATAGTTGATTTGGCCACACCTAATATTTTTGCTATCTCTCCGATAGGTTTGTTTTGATTTTTCAGGCTAATGATGGCTTGTTTCACTGATAGTGACAGCTCTTTGGATCTCATATTGTGAGTCGACAGCAACAGATTCCAAATGCAAATGTCACACCTAGAATCAACTCCAGACCTCTTACCTGCTTAATTGATTATGAAATAATGAGGGAATAGCCCACACATGTCCATGAAATAGCTTTTGAGTCAATTGTCCCATTACTTTTGGTCCCTTAAAAAGTGGGAGGCACATATAGAAATCGCTGTAATTCCTACACTGGTCACCTGATTTGGATGTAAATTCCCTCAAATCAAAGCTGAAAGTTTGCAGTTAAAGCACATCCTGTGAGTTTCATTTCAAATCCATTGTGGTGGTGTATAGAGCCCATAATATGAGAATTCGGTCGATGTCCCAATATTTATGGACCTGACTGTAGGTGGCAACCTTTAGCGGATATAGTTATATTCCTTCTAATTAGTGAAGCATATCACATATCAAACATATAGCACAGTGTTTAATAAAACAACAAGAACCATCAGTGGCCAAGACAACAGTCCATGGGTCAAACCTAGACTATATGATGTAATAGAATAATTTCCTCTATTGGTGATGGAAAGAACAGTCTGATATACGAGATGCAGTGTAAACCAGCTGCTCATTCCAATATATACCAGGTGTTAGGTGTCTGGTCTTTAATATATCAATCGTTGCATGGATCAACCAACAGGCGTAGTTCCCACAGTTACCAAGGATAGGAATGTGCAGCATGCAGGTTGAATTTCATTAAAGTCAATAAATGGTTGGTATCAAGGACGCTTCCTCCGCCCATATGTTGGAGTGATCAGGTCTAGTAAATCTGGGTGGAACGGTGTCAGGACGTATATAAAAGTAGAAAGTTACCCTGAATAGGTGTCACTCGACGAGTCCTCGGTCCGGCTAAACAGAGACCTGGCTCACTCACCCCTCTGCCGGCGTTCTCTCTCCGCTGCGGCCGCGCACCATCTTAGCCGGTTCTACTCATGCGCAGACCCGACCATTGTCTTGTCTTCTCTCCCTCTCTCCTATTGGCTCCCTGCCTACCAGCCCCTCTTTAAGGCACCATCCCCTTAGTTTCTGTACCTGTTCCTCCTTGTGGATAGACCTCCTGACTTCCATTCCTGCTGTCTGCCACTATCCTCCACCATTCCAGTGGTAATATTCTGCAGTCCGCAGATCATCTCTATCGTCTCCTGACGTCCATTCCTGCTGTCTGCTACTATCCTCCACCATTCCAGTGGTAATATTCTGCAGTCCGCAGATCATCTCTATCGTCTCCTGACGTCCATTCCGGCTGTCTGCTACTATCCTCCACCATTCCAGTGGTAATATTCTGCAGTCCGCAGATCATCTCTATCGTCTCCTGATGTCCATTCCTGCTGTCTGCTACTATCCTCCACCATTCCAGTGGTAATATTCTGCAGTCCGCAGATCTTCTCTACGGCTTCCTGGCGTCCGGTCCTGCTACCCGCTGCTACTTCCTCTCCACTCCTGTGGTAGTACGCTACAGCTCTCTCACCGTTGTATCTTCTTCCTCATGTCTCCTCCATCTCCTGCTGGCCATCACACCATCACATCTGTGTTGCAGAATTCCGCTGAACCTTCCACACTCTCCTGAGGGCCGCGACCTGTGTAGCGGAAGCCGCTAAACCCATACCCTCTTGCGGGGGTCCCTGGTGAAGTACAGCCTCTGCGTTAGACTCCGCGCCTCGGGTGAGTTACTGCCAATTGGTAGATTCAGAGTCCTAGAATCCCAGTTGCTTGTGACAACAGGGCTATAGTGATGTCCCTCTTCCGGTGTCCGTCCCGTCTGCCGCCGCAGTTGAACCCTGAAGGAATGGTCAAGATGACAGACTAGCCACAGCCGCGACTTCGTCCGTTCTGCGCATGTGTTGGATTGAAATAAATGCTGTTCCTTTGTGAGCACCAACTTGAAGCACGTATGGGGAGCAGATGAAACAGGTGTATGGTATATACCAACACTTTTCGCCTTAGGCTTCCTCAGGGATATAGGTGATCTGTGGGGTTAAAGGAGTTTTTATAAAGGCGCTAGGCTCTGAAGTCTCCCTTTACAAGGCAGCGCCGCTTTAAATTTAAGCGATGAAGACGCTGAACTCGCCGGAGTTGAAGAATCCGGAGGATCATATATTTACCCCCAGATCACATTTGGTTTATGTAATTGTAAATACATTGGGAGATTTTGTTATTTAGGACATGGTCTGGTTACATTGTTTGTGAGAAATGTTAGTGTGTTTAAGAACTAATGCAGTTTGAAATTAGTAATATATAGTAGGAGTTGTATTGTGCCATATAATAGACCTCATGTCCCTGCTGGACATGGCAGCAAGGTGATATTTACAAAGATTACTAGTGTTTAAGTGGTAACACTGTAGACTACAGGAGCTACAATAGGAAGATGTAAATACTGTAAATGTCTTTACATTGTTGTGATTATTGTTAAGTGGAAGTTATCGAAGGGGTTATTGTAGGAGAAAATATCTGTGTTGTAAGCTTTATTACAGAGCCACAGACCATGTGGTATAGCTTTTAAGAAATGTACATTTGTAAGGGAGCGAATAGCAAGATATATTGTTATTTAAGAAGATATAAGTTTGGGAATACTTACTTGGGAAATATTGTTGCATTGTAATTGCCTGCATTGTGTAACACTGTATAATATAGCTTGTAAATGTCTGCTTGTGTAATATGCCTTGCTGGCTCTGATCAATGTGCGATGACTGCTGAATAGAAGGATATTTGTGGGGGACTTGCAGTTATTGTATTACTAATAATTGCTATGATTGTGAAGGTTGCATTGTTAGAAAAATGGCCACCATTGAGTCACATATTAATAACATGCGTGTAACAATGAGGTCGGTCATTTTAAGCAGTGACTAAGAAATCTTAGCAATCAGCAAAGTTGTAGTGGCAAGATTATAAGTACTGGAATAATGAGAACACACACACACATACACACACTGCAATTAGGATTAAGATCGAGATAATGCAGCCAACATGGGAATGGTCTGAGATACGTACACAATTAACAAGATATTCATAAGATATTGTACTATTAAAGTTAATTTATCGTTTACCAATAATCATAGTCTATGCGATTTGTGTGGTTCTAACTCACAAAGCAATTTATTAGCAAAAGCAAAAGCCTAACAATTAAATACATAAGTACATCCGATACATACGCCGCGCTGTGCTGGATCCAGCTTACAGTCATTCAATCCTGAAGTCTGTGGTCAAAGAGACTGTAAGCTGATTCCAGAGAGCAATATATATATATATATATATATATATATATACATTTGGTGTTACAGTAAATACAATACAGATGACTTGGCATGTTTCTATAGCTTCATGCTCCAGGACAGTCCAGTATAGTGTAGTTCATAGGTCAGTTCAAACGACGCCCTCCAAGGGTGGGGGTCAGCTCTCCAATCAGATGCATACTAATCTTTCCACCGAAAGCTAGTTCAAACTGGTCTATTTACATTATACACATAATATCATCCTGATCATTAATTCCCTATATTCCATAACTAGCATACACAAGGTGCAATCTTATAGGTGATGGAACAGTATCCCTAAGGATAAATAGGGGATTAGAATGACACCAAACATGATATGTTTCATGTAACCTGAACCTTAGATCTCACTAAAGTGCATATAACATTATAATATCTAACTATAAACTCAATAACATCTGTTCATAAACGACTGTGTGTGTGCTATTTATCGTGTGATTGCGTCACGACACATGGCGTATTGATTGCAATCGCACAGTAAAACAATATCAATATACTTTCTTTCATCCAATTATTCGACTTTGACAGTACCTGCACACCGGTCATCTCTATGTACATTGAAATTATTACATTATTGTACAAGTAAAGATTCTGTTTCATACATCTATATCTGCATTGTGATTATAAATGTATATGTATTGATACAGGAGTTATATATAGAAATCTGTGAGATACAGTAAATTAGGTTTAAAGGACTGAGGTAAGAGTGACATAATAGGGATGTGTAAGTGCGTATGGTAATGTAACGAGTGTATCCAGGAGCAGAATAAGATAGATAGTGTGCACTATTATGTAGTACAATAAGGGTTCTTTTATAGTATACAAAAACAGATACTTTAAAAACAGATTGTATATACAGGCATTAAATGCATCTTGATTTATGTATAACAAAAACCATGCAAAACCAATTAAATCCATATTTGTTTATTAATGATTATACTGTTAAGAGTTGTTCATTTAGTTCCTAAATTTTTTATTGCTTGTATGTGTTCTGATGTGACCTTTTAGTGTACAGACGCTTGTGCGGATACTGTAATCTGTTCTCTGCCTATATTCAGTAACACACATTTAGGCAGATCGTACTTAAACCAATATTCAATATGAAAATGCTGGAGTTTCGTGCTATTTTTTAAAACGCAGCTTGTGTGCAGGTTCAAATCCAGCAATTTGAACTGAAATAAGAGTGAAAACAACATTTAAATTTTTTCCTTTTAATGAATGACTTATTTGATCATTTTTCACAGTATCAAAACCAAAGATAAGACTGTCAGTCAGATGTAATATTTATCAGGGTTAGTAAGATGTAATTCTGTTACTTGCTTACAGCTCCTTGAACATCCGTGCTGTTAGGAGTATGTTAAGGTGATGGGCTGGTCCGTCTCAATCTTTTTATAAGACGTTCTGTAAGCCTCTACTTCTGGGATGATCTGGGGACATTTACAGCTCAGAACGGGTTTCCCTTTCCTTCAGCAGCTCCTGCATTTTCTCAGGAAGAATTGTCGTCCAGAATTTAAATTTTTCGGCTTTCAGTCCTTCTGCAGGAACCTGCTCCAAATTAATTTTCAGATAACCTTCGTCTTGGTCGTATTGGGGCCATTTGACAAGCCCTGGCCCATTGGGATTACTGAAAAAGATAAAGCCAGAGATTGTTCAAAAGAGAAAAAAAAAAAAAAAAAGTGTCAGAAGAGAAGAGTCTCTACAGACTGGTGTCCAAGGGAAGAAGTGACTTGCACATAAGGGAGGGAGTAAAGAAGTAGGGCTAGAAGTTGTGATTACACAATCTTGTGCAGTTTTTATGGGACCACCACATTAGTTAGTAACAAGGCTATTATTATAGGATCGCAGCAGATATCGGAGAAATCTTCTTTGGTCCCAGCCTCATCGTTCACAAATCCAGTACTCAGATGTCTATGATTATGCGCCATTTATACGACGATGGCGTTAGCTGTTCTATCCTACGAGGAGAGCATCGCAGGAGAGTGATCCCTCCCCAGCAGGCTTCCTGCTCCCCAATCCCATAATTCTGCACAGACCATTAGAACCTGTAAGTAAACTGATTGCGATCACTTACTACAAACTATTCGCCGGGTCAGGCTCCTAATGGTTAATGTTAATAAATAGACATGTTATATCATTTCTTATTACTGCGATAACAAATGATAACCAACGCAAGGAAAATACATTTGGTCATAAATAGACCCCTAAGTCTCCCATAAATATGAGTCTCCTGAGCACTACGCCTCCTACACCTCAATGAACATAAAAAAGTGTCAAAGGGCGATATGGATTCTGTTGGTTCAGAGCAGACATGGGATAGAAAACACATCTATCCGATGGCTCCAGATCGACCTGTAACCTCTGGACAGTTATATTTGCTGTTTAGAAGACATCTCACCCCTTTTATATTAGTATCTGATACTAGCGCACATCCTATGACAACTGAGCCACTGGATTTAGATAAGGAGAAGAGTGAATGTAGACGGGGCCTTGGTAGTACAAGGGCTCTGGATATTCAGTCACAAAACTGTGGTCTCTGATCTTTTACCCAGTATTGGGGCTCAGACAAGTGACCCCACAGGGCGTAGATACCATGTCAGGACCAGGGGAGATCAGCAGATATCTTACCCAGTGCGGGCAAAGTTGGCCCAATATCTCATGACTTTCTTACTCAGAACCTTTTCTTCTTCCTCAGCGGCACCTACAGAGATACAATAAAGGTGTTAGTAAGACCACAAAACAACATGCAAAACAGTACCCTTCTATGTGTGTACGACAGACAATAGGTGGGTGCACTCGGGTGTTTCTCAGGTGTGAGAGAAGGCAGGAAGATAAAACGATCTATTTAATATGAGCTGTCAGACAGCGCACAGCAGCAACATGTTCCTCCTGGGTGTAACCCATAAACCTTGTCACAGTGATTTGGAGGAATGGGACGCTACGTACCGATACCTGATGAAGGCACATTGTTGCTCTTTGCACCGTCTTATGTAATAAGCCCCATAGAGGATTATAATATAAATAAAAATAATCTCCTTCATCAACTTTGGTAGTTGTGCTGACGTCAGAACTGGGATGGTGCCAATTTCCTGCCACATTAAGTTCCATTAATATTCCCCAAACTCATGGTCTGCATTAAATCAAGGATAATATTATTCTGCCATCTGAAATCTGTGACGTCACCGTCACTGGTCCCCTCCACTGTTCCCAGCGACTGAGGCCCAGAGACAGCTGGTTTCTCCACCTCTGTTTACTCATCACGTCTGTTGCATTATGATACCTCCTTCCCTTTACTACCTTGTCTGGTCTGGTTTTATGACCAGACGTTACTGATCTCCATGACTTTATTACTGGCAGAGTCTATCCTACTTCCTGCCTAGACACCATATTATGCCGGACTTGTGCCACGCATTCCTAGAACACGCCTGTTGAAGAATCTTCTCCTATGATATGATACTTAAGCCATTTCATGCATTGTTCAAAGTATCTCCCCTCCTCCCAGCCACATGGCAACATTAGCTATTTTGCATGTGTTTGTAAAACCCCACACACAACTCAGGTTTCAAAGCTGTTATCTGAAACTGACCATAGACAAATGCGGGTGTTGGGACACTGGGAGGGTCACTTGCTTTTTACTGTTGGACACATACACAGTGGGGAGAACCGACAGGGGTGATGACATCATCACCCCTGGACACAAGAAGCTCCAAGTGTGTGGTGAATCACCACACACACGCTGCTGCTGGGCAGGCTGGGAGTTTCCAGGTCTGGACTATAAAAGTCCAGACCCGGGACTCCCCCTCTCTCTTGCTGCCTGCTGCCCCTGGACAACGAGCTTTACACTGCACTGCACTACAGGAAAGGGTTAATAGGAACACTATACTAATAGGGACACACTACACTACAGAAAATAGATATACATTATACTACAGAAAACCTACACTAATCTACAAGAAAGTATTCAATGCTACAGAAACGTTCCCTACACTGTGGATGAAGAATTGGATCCAGGATACGAGAACTTGATCAGTATCATTAATATATATCCATAAAGCTATATGTGTATTTATAATGTGGATTTAACTATTTATATACATATAACTGTTTAGCTATTGTCTGATATCTGCGATAATTGAATCAATATTATAAATACTGATTCTTTTCAAGGATACATATGTAAAGCTAGGATAGTGTAAGTAATAACGGTGGTGAACCTAGGGTTAATTGTATATTGATATACTATATTATGTTGAACCTCGTTATGATATATGTGTGAACTCTGAATACAAGCCTTTCTGTGTTAACAGTAAAATACTTTGATTTAAATACATACATATGTTGTGAGTATTGGTTATTTATAACGAAAATATACTGTGAAGTACTGCTGAGATACAGTAGTTATTAGATAAATAATTCTGTGAAGCTTAAGTGTTATTTAGTGTGGTCAAAACACTGAGTAAGGCAACATTGTGAAAGGAAAAGTGAGAGTTTTATATCGAGTGCATCTGAGAACAGAATAAGAGGACAGTGTGCGCATGTGAGGTGCAACCACAGGTCCTTTCACAACGCCCATTTCAGGGCTCCTCTCAGCCTTTAGGGAAATTACCTGCGAACATTACACCGCCTTTCAGAAATGGTCCTCCTATCACAAAGAACAACTCATCTCCATGGTCGGCCTTCACAAACGCTGGCTTAGAATCCTTAAACAAAGATGGACAGCGCTGGAACTCATAGAAGTAGACTGGGTGACCGGCATCTGATGGGCAGGAGGAGAATTGTAGCGACAGAGTCACAATATGAAGAATCAAAGAGGCATAAAACATAAAGCTGTGCATTCAATAAATGAGGAGGAATACCCTAACTCATAACCTTGCCCCCTCTTCAGCTGGGTCAGGGGGTTGGGCACGTCACAATGGGGGCATTGCCACATCGCTAGGGGTGTGTGGCCCCATCCCTGGGTGTGTGGCCCCATCCCTGGGGGCGTACCTACCAGGCTGCTTCATACTCTCATGCCCTCCCCTCCAAACACCAGTCACTGAACGGCACCCATTCACTGCTGCTCTGACATGCAGATAATACCTCCCAAATTTCCCACCCACGGGACAAAGCTGTCCCGATCAGGATGGCAGGACAGAACCCTCAAATCAGGACTGTACAGCCTAAATCGGGATAGTTGGGAAGTATGGAATAGAAATTTTGGATTAAAGTGGACTTGTCACCAGGTCCTACCATGTTATATTTTTGCTCTGCACAATATGTATTAAGTCAAAAACATGGTTTCCCTAGAACACTGCTTGCACGGACTGAGCATTGTATTCTGTGCACTATACTCTCTCGCGGCCAGGCTTCTTCCAGCGCACACAGGAGAGCAATGTGGTGTAGAGCTAGCTAAGGACAAACATACTACAGTATTAAAGTTAGACTTGGAAGCTGAGCTGGGCTGTTAGAGTAGACAGCGCACTTCCGGGCCGGCTTCCTCTATAGCTCACAGCTCTCCTGCATCCTGGAGGAAACCTGCATGGGAAAGAGAATGGCGCATAAACGGATATCTCCCAAGTGAACATAGCGCTAGGGAGAACCTAGTTCTTCTGCTAACAAAAGAATCACAGGACCTTGTAACAGGTCCCTTATAACTTGTCTAACGGAATGTATTTCCTAATCTCCATATTATATAATGTTATTTCACAATCATTTCCTCTTCCATTTCGTATGGCTGGTTTAGTTAGCAGCACACTGCATCGGACTCCAAATTATTATATTAGGAAATGATGCTGTCTAATGAGGAGAAAGAACACACATACACTAATATATATATATATATATATATATATATATATATATATATATATATATATACATACACACACTTTCATAATGAATGAAACGTTCCATAAATAAGGATAAGCTGCTATAGATCCACATTAAGCTGTACTAAGCTCTGGCCCAGTCTCCTACCTCGGTGATATTTAGCCGTCTTCAGGGCCGGTAATGCAAAAATTAAGTCTCCGACCAGATCCACAAAGAGGCTGCGGATTTCAGCAGGATCAGTCGCATCGCCCAGATATTCCTCCAGCAGCAGAGATGAAGCGCTGGACAGTGAACCCTGAAATATTTTCAGAATGTCAGATGCGACCTCAGGTTCTGCAAGATCCAGAACATGGGACACAAACAGCAACAGGAACTGCCTGAGACAAACGGGATGAAACGAGATTGTGACACTTATTTCATGTGAGGAAACAAAGGGAGACAATCCCAGCTCTGCAATCTATACAGAATGAAGCTGTTTTATGCTCGTTCCTAATGTATTTAATTCGTGAATTAACAAAAATGACAACACAGGCTTATGTTACATGTATCATTCTCCTGTAAAAGAACTACAGACAGTAAGTATTAGAAGAACTTTGTGTGCAGATGAAAGGCTTACCTGAGTGTGTGATCTATGGACGAGTAGTGTGCAGTAACTGGTGTATATATATATATATATATATATATATATATATATATATATATATATATATATATATATATATAGCACATACAGGTTGTCTCACATTCACAAAACAGAGCAAAAAAGATAAATAAAACAGATTATATGTTCTAGTAAGATTGGATATATGAAAACTGCTAAAGGGCATGTGTTTGGTTGTGTACTGGCAGGACCAAGATTATAAATATACCTGTAAGTGCCCGGGTGTGGTAGGATTAATAAGCTGTCACAACGCCGACAGACTTTACAGCGACATTAAAATACAGATGAGTATAACAGAGACAAGCACACCATGTAGACTTATCTAATAGACAGCCTTTATAATATAATCCAGGTGGTGGGTCCGGCCATTGCCTATTTAAAAAATGCCATTATCACTATTACAAGCGTCGTATCTTAAGCTGGGTACACACTACACTGTTTTCGTCCAATAATTGGCTCAAACAGCCGACATACGACCGCTCGTTCAAAAGTCGGGTCAGTGTGTGCAGTGACATGATGGTCGAAAGTCTGCCCAAATGGACGATTGTCGCCTCATTTGGTTGGTTGTACCGTTTAATATTTTCGTTCCAATCTCGTTTCCGCTGTGTAATGTGTATAAACTTCCGACCGATCCACAACAGTGAGTACGAAATTACAGTCACTGCTCACGACAACATGGCTATAAAAAGTCGCTAACGGGACATCGCTCTTCCCTTTCTCTTCCTAAACAGGGCTAGTGTGTATACAGTCCATGGACCGAGCGATCGGACCATCGGTCGCATGTAAAATCGCTCGGCATAAAAAGTTGGTCAAAATTTCTGTAGTGTGTACCCAGCTTTAGATGTGCCGGGCATTAAGCGTTTGGTAAATAGTCACTGTCGGTTAGATGGCAGGTGTAGATTTTGTGTTGTGTATTAGATAAGTCTACATTGTGTGCTTGTCTTTATTATACTCATCTGTATTTTAACATCACTGTAAGGTCTGTCGTCATTGTGACAGGAAAATTAAAATGACATTGTATCCCTAATTTCTGTGCTTGAGCATAGAAGGATAAGGAGTTCCATCCACATTTGGTGTAATAGAGAATGTACTGTAACTTTGCTACATTTCGTAAGCGGTCTATAAACTGAAGGACACATAAACCACTATATACACTACTTATATCACTGTATGCTTTATGTGTATTTATTTCCTGGATAAAACTCTACCGAAAACAACTTATTATTTCAGCCACAAGACACCCGAACAGGCTGTACTTTTCCTACCATTAGCGCCTGATCATTGTTGAGCTTATGCTATTTTACTGGTAGGTCTAGTGCTCCATTAATGTACCTAGTATCCTGTGTTTTATTGACCTTGCTAAGAAGTATGCAGTCCTGTATTCCTGCCATTCTGTTATTAGTATATAATCCTGAGTTCCTGACACCCTGATACCAGTGTACAATCCTGAGTTCCTGACACCCTGATTGTCACAGGCACTAGGAGTCTTTACCCAGGGATCACCAGGTGATGGACTTACCAGAGCAGTATAGATGGTAATATGGTACTCTGGTAGCGGGGTGATCACGGAACAGGAGACAGCAGATGGTAGAGAATGCTCGTGGAAAGTCTATGACTAGCAGCACTGGTAATATATAGGTAGTAGTACACGAGGAACTGAATGGACAAAGGAAACGTGAGGGTAGTCAGTGGTCTGCGGTAGCAAGTTGTACCACTGCTATAGTGAGGAGGAATGTCCAGAAGCAACGAGGAGGTGATGAGAGTCAGCGGTCTGCGATTAGCAAGTTGTACCGCTGTCTAGGTGAAGGAATGGAATCCAGGTGGAGGTATCCGGGAAGTCAGTGGTCTGCGTTAGCAAGTTGTACCACTGCTATGTGAAAGGATACTGGAAACTGGTGACTCAGGAAACAGGGAACAGTGGTCTGCCTCTAGCAAGTTGTACCACTGAATATATATGTGAGGAGGAGCACGGGGAGAGAAATGCAATACAGAGTATACACGGGCACACTGAACTTGATCCCACGATGATATGCACAATATAGTAATGACTGAACAGCACTGCACAATAATACAAAGTCACAGGAACTATCCGTGCAAAAGGTAACACAGTCAAATGATAGCAATAGTCCCAGTGGATAGTAAACTCCAGAGGAGAACAACTCAGTCCAGCAAGATATGCAATACACCAGCACAGTCAATGAGAAGTATGCATACCGTGGTTCAGGAGAGCAGGCTGTCAGAGAGAGGTGCAGAGATACCTAAACGGCTGGAGGCCGGCAGGATACGAAGTCCCAGGAGGGTGGAAGCGGTAATCAAGTAGGTGCAGCGCACAGGTAGGTAGACCAGCAAGGATATAAACAATACTCAGGAAGCAGTAGTATATAGAACTGGACACCTGGAGAACCCTGAAGAGTAGAGATGGTCTAGACGAGATGAAAGCAGCGAGGCGTTGATCCGATGCAGACTGGCGAGTTGACACAGGCAGGAACACTGTAGAAGCACGGAGAGCGGATCAGCTGGCTGCAGACACGAGTAGAACTGAAAGGTAGCGGCAAGCAGGACACTGCAGGTACACGGAGGTAGCGGATAGAAATCAGCAGGTGCAGTCACGATGAAACACGGGAGAGTTGAGATGAGCTGGAAACTGTTGAGCACGGAGGCAGCGGATAGGAATCAGCAGGTGCAGTCACGATGAAACACGGGAGAGTTGAGATGAGCTGGAAACTGTTGAGCACGGAGGCAGCGGATAGGAATCAGCTGGTGCAGTCTCGATGAAACACAGGAGAGTTGAAGTGAGTTGATAACTGTAGTGCACAGAGGCAGCGGATAGGAATCAGTTAATACAGTCACGATGAAACACAAGAGAGTTGAAGTAGTCTGGAAACCACAGGAGAGTTGAAGTGAGTTGATAACTGTAGTGCACGGAGGCAGCGGATAGGAATCAGCTAATACAGTCACGATGAAACACAGGAGAGTTGAAGTGGTCTGGAAACCACAGGAGAGTTGAAGTGGTCTGGAAACCACAGGAATCAGCTGGGCTGAATACATGAGCAAACACAGGAACACCTTCAGAGGCTCATGGGGAATGAGACTCCAAGATCAGGCCACGAGGTATGGAACTCAGGTGCTTTAAATAGGGAGTGTTGCCTGATCAGCCAATAAACTAAAAGGAACAGGTACTGAAGGTTTGAAAGGGCTGCGCATGCGCAGACCCTCAGGATGGTGGACGGCCACGGTTCCTAAACACACGGGAAGAAGCACTCACAGTCTGGTGAGTGACACTGATACCAGTGTACAATCCTGAGTTCTTATCACTCTGCTCCCTGAGATTCCAACACCTGCTCTGTGTGTTCTATCCAGAGTTCCCGACGCTCTGCTACCAGTTTGCAATCCTGATATATCTCTCCGGCCTGAGGACTCCCAAACCATTGTCAGTTTTTGTCTGGTTTCAAGTGTACTAATAAGTTTTGCACTTTCACAGATCTCTGCCTCCACTTGTGATATAATATAGTAAATTCGAAATGCATGAAAGGTTTACACGAGCATTTCGCTATGATTTATATTATGGTAACAGTAAGTGCACGCTCTGTTAATACAAGACAGTATTGAATTCTGCTCTGAGCTTCTTTGAGACTCATTTACAAACTGGAAGCAAAGCACATAGACAGTACATAGTTCTATTACAGTGTTGGCTAACCTGGAACACACCAGGTATTGTGAAACTACAAGTCCCAGCATACCCTTACAGAAATAAGCTGGTATATATTGGCAAAGCATGCTGGGACTTGTAGTTTCACAACACCTGGAGTGTCACAGGTTAGTCAACACTGTCCTATTCTAATTTTTATACACAACACTTTGCAGACTTGCCAAAGATGATTGAGATGCACATGCCGGCAGCAATAAATAGGACACTTCAATCCTGCGTTCTCTCACTTTAGGGCCTACAACTTAATTACAGCTTTACATCTCATTTCTAAAATACTGCTCATTGGAGCCTCATTAATGTCTAAAGTCAGGAGACTAAGAGGACACTGGGACTGTGCAATATCCATCAATGATCTGCTTCCGCCATCACAAGGAACAAAATGATGCTTCACGTGTGGGAGCTGCCATCTCAGATGTAATATCAATAGGAACATGATGACGCAAGAGAGGAAACGGTGTTTCCTAGCACCTCCGCATTATGTGGTCTCACAATAGGTTAGAAGCAGGAATGGTTAAATAAATATGCAATAAAGATAAAATTCATTCTTCACCATGGTCGTCTCTCGTCACTGTTCTGACAAAACCTCACTCTGCAGTTTTAGACACAGTGAGATGAGGGGAGCAGGTACGAGACCGAGGAGAGAAGGGATGTAAGGAAAGCTAAGTCTCCTAACACATTGTTTCCTCCTGCAGTATAATATTTATATAATATGACAGTGACAAACTACCAAAATATTACACAAGGGGGGGGTGCAATTAGCTGTGATATTCCTCACAACATCGCGGATGTGTATTTTTATCCTATATTACGGTAGAAATCTTTGCTCATTTCTCCTCGCGCCTCTATGGAGCGAGAGGAAAAGGGAGACAAGATTTCTGTCAAAATCTCCGCCACAAAGTGTTTTCAGAAATAGTCGTGAGACTTCGCGGCTGATTGAATTCCCCCCATAGACTGTACAGATCTTACCAGCATGGGGAAGGTTTTTAGCATTTCATGGGCAGCTTCTCTATCCATTCCATCTCTAACTCCGGTAATATTCATGGCCTGCCAACAAAACACACATTAATTAACACAGATATAACATCCCCGTGTCACAGATTCCTATTATCACAATCCTTCCAGAATTTCCCCTCACGTACACATTGTGCTCACTGACATAACTGAATCTGTATGGTCACTAGGATCCTCGGGCTTTGCTAGGTTGGTGCAGGTTCTAAGGTAGAGCCAACGAGGCTACACATTTAGTCATATTATTATTACCATTTATTTATATAGCACCACTAATTCCGAAGCGCTGTACAGAGAACTCACATCAGTCCCTGCCCCATTGGGACTTACAGTCTAAATTCCCTAACACACACAGACAGACTAGGGTCAGTTTGTTAGCATCCAATTTACCTACCAGTATGTTTTTGGCGTGTGAGAGGAAACCGGAGCACCCGGAGGAAACCCACGCAAACACGGCGAGAACATACAAACTCCTCACAGATAAGGCCATGGTCGGGAATTGAACTCATGACCCCAGTGCTGTGAGGCAGAGGTGCTAACCACTGAGCCACCGTGCTGCCCTACTGGTAATGCACGTTCATGTAAGGTGGCATAGGGAAAAAGTGAAATAGGGCAATAGTTAGCAGGAGAGGTGGGGTCAAGATTGTTTTTTTTTAGGATGGGAGAGATAAGAGCGTGTTTATATGAGGAGGGGGAGGTGGTTGGTGCAGGTTGTAAGGTAGAGCCAACGAGGCTACACACTTAGTCACAAGGGCTGTATGCTTATTTGTAACCATATTAACTATTGTATGCAAGACAATGTAACTACTGGTAATGCACGTAAGGTGGCACACAGACAATTCTACATCCACTAGATGAACATGTGTCCAGTCATCCATACGTCCCTACTTCCCTTCTGATATAGGACTGATGCCATCATGGAATCACTTGTCACATTGTTGTGTTGAGTGTCTGTGACCCAGTATCCTGCCTATACCTTCTGGTTACTGAGCCTCGTGTTTATGGCGCTCTACAAACACACACAAATGTAAGAAGTAATGACAATAACATTTTCTAACCAATTACGTTCCAAATTCTGAAAAACACATTATTATTATTATTATTATATGTAAGTAATATTGTACCATTGGAATCATCCAACCGAATTCCTGTTCCGTTACACCAGTCATAAATGGGACACTATTAACCTCCTTATCAACCAAAATCTGTTCGGCAGATTTCGGAAAAAAAGCCCCATCGATACTTCCAGGCACAGTAAAGAATTTCTGTAGAGATAGATAATGGTCATGTCAGAAATACAGGTGAACCCCAACTACAGAGCCCCCCAAAAACTTGTACAGATTCTCAATGACGGGAAACGTAACACGATTTTACAGTATTCATCTTGGTCTAGGTACCCCTGACCCCCCCTCTGTTCCCTCATCTTGCCCCCGCTGGAGGAGAAATATGAGACCATGTAATCAAACTGATTAATTTCTCTTCAGTAATGTTGCATCATAAATGAAACCTTGAATTGCTGTCTCTATAGCAGAGAATCTATTGATATAAATCCAATGTAAACAGTCACAATAATACATATAAAATGCATGTATGTAGTCTCCCAATAGCCTCACTTACAGGAAGTCTGGTGTGCACAGGAAAAGTGCTTCCCCTGTAGTCATGTCGCAGATTATCTAAATTAATGTTTGCATACAATATATATTTATGAATGTTAACAGTCACTGTTTTATATATAGCAACCAGTAATATACATTTAATGCATCTTTAAGTGAAAGTTGAGATTCTTCTGGATGATAATAATTGATACAACATTCTCTATCTGCCCAGTGTGATATTATGATATTGGACAATATGATTACATTACAGTACCAGGCTAGAACTTATAGAGATGATCTCTTCTTCAGATTTTGTCTTGAAACAATCCACTATTGTATTCTGGTCACAGCCAGTCACGTTTGCAATTATCTGCAAGAGTAACATTTAATTTGGTTACAAGAAGAACTGCAATGATTCTAAACAATTACTAGTTGACAGCATTTTGTTGCGGTCCATATGATTAGCATCTTAACACAGTTTTGAAGGATGGGAATAGAGCAACCTATAGATGAGCAGATCACAATATTTACAGCAGTATAAGAGCATTAAAGGACCCAAGTGTGCAGACCTTGTAGGACACAATGAAGTGTCCACTCATGATTATATAAGTGAGGGCTGCATGTGACATGATGTGAGGATGGGAATTGAAGCAGCAGGAAGCCACAGACTGAGAGTTATAATGTGGAAAGAGCAGGGACCCCAGATTAGTAGTTTATCTTTCCCCAGGAATAGATGGATCTTTGTGCAAATAGTACAGGAAGGATGTTGATGTATCAGCCACCAGGTATTGGTATTGGCTGGCGTAAGAAAGCCGTTATTGGCACAGTAGTTGGCGCTATAAACACAGACGAGGTAATTCCATTAGAAGGAAAATATACTTACATTTCTGATAAAAATAACTTCCTCGAGAGACTTGGCCATCAAACCTGGCATGATGGCTACACCGCTCTCCGCAATGGCTCTGTGGAATAAGCCTTTGGCTAAGGGAGATAGCACCTAAACATGTGAAAAACACAGAGGGGGGAGAAGAGATGAGAGCTTAACAATCATGTTTCTAGAATCAGGATAAAAGGATATTATTATATCAGTAGGTTTGTCAGAGCACTATACACTCATCAGTCACTTCCTGGGTGAGCTCTTTACATGGAGAGACAACCTGCACGTAACGTCTGGTATTCTGAACTTACAAAGATACCTGTGCTGTCTAGTAGTAAATAGGATTTCTGTAAAATAGAGCGATATTTTCAGTTATGCTCAGTCCTAGAGGTTCTTCTCTCATCTTTAGATTTCTGTCTGTCTGTCTGTCGGTATGTACTAAATAAACAGACCACACTCACCAGACTTCATTGCTAGAATATGCAACTACTAAGCTACATGAGAATCTCTCTATATAACCAAGTTATTTTAGTAAATAGAACATACCAAGGCAGAGACACTGATTCCCCCAGCAGACTCCCCAAATATAGTGACGGAGTTGTGGTCACCTCCAAAATCGGCAATGTTATTCTGAACCCACCGGAGTGCCTCCACCTGATCCAAGAATCCATAGTTTCCAGGCGCCCGTTCATCACCGGAGCTGGGACAGAGAATCACAGGAAGTTTATATCAGGTGGTACCAACTGTCTGATCTCTGTGGCTAGCAGGAAATAGCCACAAAAACACCCACAAACACTACACTTGGGGGGGGGGGGGGGGGAATTATGAAATATTTTACTATTTATTAGTGTAAACCCATAGGCAAACCAATGTGGTTATTAAATATGTACCAGAAAGTGAATTCAAAGGCAAAATCTCCTTTCACCAGATTTCACCCACCTTCTCCACCACTCACCTACCTCATAGTTGCCAACTCCCGGAAACTTGTTTCCGGGAGAGGGGGCGAGACTGGAGGGCGGGAGGGGGCGGGACGAGGCCAATCGCGTGATTTTGGCCCTGCCCCCCCCCCCCCCCCCGCGAAAACATAATTTGCGTTGCGGGGGGCGGGGCCAAAATGGCACGTTTCGCCTCGTCCCGCTCCCTCCCGCCCTCTAAAATGGCGTGATTCACGAGAATCGCGTCATTGACACGATTCTCTGTGAAATCCGGGTTGCGGGAGAAATGCCATCTCCCGCAGGAGCCCAGGAGACTGACCCGAATTTCGGGATTCTCCCGGACTTTCCGGGAGAGTTGGCAAGTATGACCTACCTAACCCTCAGCGCTTCTTCTCCTGTTATTGAGGGCCAGGAGTTCACATTTTTCATCTTCCTCCTCAATCTGTCCCCTCAAACCCATTCACTGTCAAATTATACCCCGATTTCCAAAAATTGCCAGCACGTAAGTCACCTCTTCAGCATGTCCCTCTCTACTGACACTTTCCCTTCCATATTCAAAAAGTACGTTCATCTCTCCTGTACTCAAAATCCATCTCTTGGCCCGACCTCTTTCTCCAGCTTCAGCCGTTTGTCTCCTCACTTTTGCTTCCAACTACTTAAGAGTCTTGTGTACAACACCTGACCCACTTTGTCTCCACCACCCTCACCCTCTTCAGTCCTCTACACTAGGACACGGCTCTCACTAAATGACCAACAATCTACTCAGCTTAGTCAACGGACAGTTACTCCCTACTCATCCTCCTCGACTTTCCTGCTGCTTTCCATACAGTCCACACCTTTCCCTCCCTTGGACCTGATAGCATTGTTCTCTCCTGGTTCATCTCTCACTCTGTAAACAGTCTATCAGTGTCTCTACTTCTGACACCATCCTCTGCACTCCCTTTATTTGTTGGGGTCTCTCGAGGCTCTGTTCTCAGCCATCTGCTGTCCTCTCTTTATACCTCTTCTCTCAGCCACAACTACCACCTCTATGGCGATAGAAAACCAAATGTACCTGACCTCCCCTGACCTCTCGCCTTCTCTTTTATCCTGGGTGTGTTCAAGCGCATCTCCATCATCTCCACTTAAATGTCTTAACACTACTTAAAGCTCAACCTCACCTTGAGAACCCTCATCAACACGTCCACTTTATATATCACTGTCCTCGACACCAGATACTCGCCATCCTCTTAGATCTCCTTCGGACCTGCGCCACCTCTCACTCCCACATCCAAGATTTCTCCCGTGCTGCTCCCCACTTATAGAACTCCCTACCCAGGGCCGGATTTCCCGCTAGGCAACCTAGGCAACTGCCTAGGGCCTAGCGGTCCCCAGAGGGCCCAGTCAGGACTGGCGGTGAGCGGGGTAGGCAAGGCGGAGAAGTGCTCCCCTCCGCCTGCCATCCCTCTCTGTCCGCCGACATAGTAAAAGAGACTGCGGACGGAAACAGACTTTAAAATAAAAAAAAAAAACAGTCACGTGATCGCATGATAGGTCCCGGCAGTCTCTCCTCCTCATTCAGGGGAAACAGAGAGGAGGAGAGACTGCTGGGACCTGTCATGCGATCACGTGACTGTTTTTTTTTTTTATTTTAAAGTCTGTTTCCGGCCACTGTGTGAGGACTAACCGAGGAGCTGCGTGGTGGAGAAAAAAGAAGACAGGAAGACAAGAAGACAGAAAAGTGGAATACAAAAGAGAAAAAGACAGGTAAGTTAAACGGAGCCACATAGTGTGAGGTGATAATGAAGGGGCACAGAGGTGACACAGTGAAGGGACACAGAGGTGACACAGTGAAGGGGCACAGAGGTGACACAGTGAAGGGGCACAGAGGTGACACAGTGAAGGGACACAGAGGTGACACAGTGAAGGGACACAGAGGTGACACAGTGAAGGGGCACAGAGGTGACACAGTGAAGGGACACAGAGGTGACACAGTGAAGGGGCACAGAGGTGACACAGTGATGGGGCACAGAGTTGACACAGTGAGAGGGCACAGAGGTGACAGTGAGAGGGCACAAAGGTGATATTTTGAAGGGACAAAAGTGGCAATAAATGGGCATAGTGCTTTCACTTCTACTTAACTATAGGGGTATATGGTAGGCTGCAAAAATATAGTGCTATGGATTGTTTCAGGGAGGGGGCCCAAAAACAGTATCCTGCCTAGGGCCCTATGAGGTCTAAATCCGGCTCTGTCCCTACCCCACCTGACCAGACTCTCCCCCAACTGTCAATCTTTCAAGCACTCTCTCATAATCCCCCTCTTCACTATAGGCTCTCCCACCCCCGTATCATACTACCGCCTCTGCATGTTCTGCCAGCTCCAGTCTCATGTCCACTCCAAGTACCACTATCTCTTAATGTCTCAGCATCGCCCTCTCCCTGTAGACTGTAAGCTCTCACAGACAGGGCCCTATTTATCCTCTGTCTCACGTCTGCACCTGTTCTGGTTTTATGTATATATGTTGATTGATTAATAATTCTGACTGTACAGCGCTGCAGAATTTTATGGTGCCTAACAAACAATGATGAATTACTGTGTACATTTGTGCAATTTGCATGTTACATGCAAAATGTGAGTTACCTGAGAAAGCCCAAGAGCCCCAGTCGATACTGGATAGAGACAATGATAACGTTTTCATAGGCGCTCAATGCAGAGCCCTCAAACATCATAGCCCCTCCCATCGAAAGACCACCTCCATGTATAAATACCATCACCTTGACAGAAGCAAGAAATGTAACGTTACATTAGTGATATACAAAGATCTGCACGTTTCTGTCTGTCTGTCTACAAATTCCCACCTGCCCAATACGGGAGGGCAAGAAACCATCTGACATATGTGCTTCTCTGTACACAGTAAATACACCCAGGAAGTTTCCCCAACATTGGCAGCACCCATAGGAATGTCCAGAACAATTGTTAATATCACAGAAACAGCTGATGCCCTCTTTCTCCAAGAACATGGTATATAAGAGGAGTATTTGGAGCAATAGGCCGGGCTCCAGATTTTACTCAGATTATTTTACAGGCCATAATTGCGTTGCTGGGTCTGTGTGTGACACTTGCTTTATACAATAAGGTAGATTGGCTTCTGGCATTTTACCAAATTGCCGTTCATAATATTAGATATATTTGTGGCTCATATCTGACATACTCAGAGATGGGGGCACATTTCCAGCCCTGTAATGGTGATTAATAATATAAAGTGATTATCCTCAAGATTTATATATAATGTATATGGAAAAATATATATAGTAACTGGATACAAATAGAGATACTTATGTACATAAAGTAAAAGCCAAAATCAATATTTACTAAAAAAACACCAAAAAAAGCTATACAATTTTATTATGATAAAAGCACTAAAAAAAATAAATATATATTTTAAATAATACAGAAAGCATTAATAATACATTGCAATATCTTAGGTTAGAGTGCCATATTTACAGGTAATTTCACATTGTCCTCTCGGTCTGCTGGGGTAAAGATATTCAGGTACAGACAGTCCTCGGACACGGGGGGTATTGTGAAGTTGGCCTTAACCATATCTTGTAGTTGTTTCATCACCTCTATACTCTGCAGACACCTGTAGACAGGATGATGAGAGTTTATGTATAAGACAAATAAAACAAACCTGAGGCCAGATCAGCATCTGCTGAACTTCATCCATTCCCCTCCTGTGTACTTACATGGGGGGATTGTCAGTGGCCTCTCTCACAGAGCTCCATGGCTGGGGGGGTTCTGGACTTGCAAATCTTAATGGACCAACTGGAGGCTTTGCAAAGGGAACACCATAGAAAGCGTGTACAGTTCTGTCCGTCTCCTTCGCTGATAGCGTCTTCCCTCGGAGAGTTCCGTACTGTGTCTCCAACAGGGGCCTGTCCTCCTCCTGTCCTGAAATCACATCAGCAATAATAGTGCGTGGACTGCTAAGTCCAAATATTGCACAGAAAAACAGCTGCTCCAATGCTGGATGTATTAATACAGCTATTCTAGGCAACTCCCACGTTTCAGGATAAGTGGCCCCACCAGCGTTGTACCTCATCTTCTCTATGCACAATCATCCTCGCCCACATTTCAAGTGCAAACACCTTGTCAGTTGCTAAGGCTGCGCTGTTTGCTAGTCACATTCCTCCTTTTGTCATTATAGAGGGGAGACTGGGCAAAGAGCTAGTGGGGCCCAGTCCATGTACACTGCAGGGGCCCCTGTCCAGTGTCAACTTCAGTTCTGCTAGTTTAGGGGGGGGATGGGCGGTGGTAATGAAGCATTACATTTTGGGTAGAAAAATCCATTACACTTACACTGTTCCATGTCCAGAGGACATGTCACATGACCAGTACAGAATTCAAGTTACTACCAAGGACACACTGCTACTGAACAAGGGGCGGAACTATGGAGGGTGCAGGGCCTGGGAAGCTAGAGGGCATTGCTGGTCCCCTGCCAAACATGTATCTATTGGGTGCAGCCAGCCTCGGACTGGCCTGCCGGCCAGCCGGGCTATACACCGGTAGGCCAGGGCGCGATTAAGCCCCGCCCCCTCCGCTGTTGGGGCGGAGCTTACCGGAGGTCAGCTATCATCGTGGGGGGCATAGGGGGCATGTGCTTTGGGCCCCCCTCTCTCCGAGGCTCCCCCCGCTGCCCGCATCAGATGATCTCCTCAGTAGTACAGCAGCTGCGGTGCTGCTGTACTACTGTCAAAAATGTCTGAATTGGAGCTTCTGCGCATGTGCAGCAGAAGCAGATTCAGGAAGCAACAACAAGTGAGCAGGTGAGTGTCAGTTTCACTGGACACATATTTATACAGTTAAAAACAAATCAATCACATATAAATAAATATCAAGAAGGCCCTTCACAGCATAGCATGTTTATTGCTTGATTAAATATGTTACCTATAGCAGTGAGAATATATATATTTTCTTGCTGCTATAGGTGGCTACATTTGACATATTTAATCAAGCAGTCAAGTAATAATCATGATATGAAGGGTCTTCTTAAATATGTATATACATGTTTATTTTTGTTATCAGCTATATCTCAATAAATATACACTGAACATTGATATTAATGTTTCATTAGTAAAGTAATGACATAAGCCAGCCACTTATATTAAAGCTTGAATGAGAATTTAGTGTATGTATATATATATATATATATATATATATATATATACACATACATACATATATATATATATATATATATATATATATATATATATATATATATATATATATATATATATAAAGTGTGTGTGTAATCTAATTAAAAGATTTAATATAAGTGGCAGGCTTCAACAATTGCTTTACTATTGATTAATAAAATAGAGGATCCTCTAACATAGTCGCTGCATTATATAAGGGTATACAAACATAGCTACACACATACAGACATATATAGTCAAAATTGGTGTTATGTTATCAATGTTTATTTTTTTTATGTTAGTTTTAATGTGCGGTATCATTGCTAGTTTTAGTGTGCAGTATCATTGCTAGTTTTAGTGTGCGGTATCAGTTGTATTTTTAATGTGCGGTATCATTGCTGGTTTTAATGTGTGGTGTCAATGCCCATTTTAATGTGGGGTTTTGATGATTGTTTTAATGTAAAGTATTTTAGTTTGTGGAAGTAATGACTTTTCTTGTGCAGACAAGCTAGGTGAGCCCTCTGGGAGAGCTGTAAATGTCGTACTAGCGGGCTACAGGTGTCGTAATGCAGGATGTGTCAATGTTTACAGCATTATACCCAATGAAGACGCTCTTAATTTTAGATTATCAGGGGCCCCCTCCCAAAGCCTTAATCCAGCTCTGGGCGGCGGGGCCATTTCCGTCACAAACTCACTACCGCACAGGTGTAGAGAGCCATGTCTGAGCTCTCTGCATCTGTGCAGTAGTGTGTTTTTCACTTCAGCAGGGGAGGAGTGTGCCATCTTCCTGGTATCACGGCCGCCCAGAGGAGCAGGATGCTGGAGTTTTCCACACAGGTAGGTGAGTGCCATCCCAAGCCAGCCAGCCTGTCATTTTTTTTTTCACCAGAAAGGAGCAGAGAAGCCCTGAGGGAAATGGGGGAATGGAATCAATACACATACTGCAGACCCCATCTAAATGGCACCTTATTATGAATATATATATATATATTTACCAGGTGTCCTTGTTCTTTACGTTGTGAGTTGCCCTCCATGGGCTGACCACACCCCCTTGACTGGCCACACCCACTCTTACAGTAGACCACACCCCAATGTAGTGGGCCCCTATCACTACATTCCCCGGTGGGCCCTTCATGCCCCAGTCCGACACTGGGTGCAGCAATGCACTGTCCCACCCCTGCTGCTGAGCCAGATGACCCACACAGGATATACACAGACCTTGCAGCACTGCCAGCCCCATTGTGCCAGGTTTACTGAATGTGATAACACTGCACCTTTTTAAATTTTACAAAATCCTCTACAAATATAGAGTGGTGAAGCCCAGATAATAAGAGTAGATGGTAATAGATGCATCTGAAATGCAGAAAAAGTGGAATTGCACTTGGCAAATACATAAAAATAGAGACATTTCCAGCAACAAATACCAGGGACAAACCTAGAGAACCTGGGACTGTTCATGGAAATTAAGGACAGTTATCAGCATTATACACTAACTAGCAGCATAAGGTATAGGCCATAATACCAGGGAAAGCTTTGTATGTATAGAGCTTGCACTCCTTCCAGAACACAATACTCTACCCTTGTGTTATACAGCAATCTTGTAGGACTGGGTTCTCAGCTCCAGGAGGGAGGTGGGGGGGGATACCCGGCTGCCAGTGTGGGAGAGGGACACAGTAATAAGTTGATGTCTGGGGACAATAAGACTTCACATTGTGGTGGGAAGCTGGATATTCTATATCTGTGTAGCTATAGGGACATGTATGCAAATTGTACAGCAGAGGAAGGATCGGACATCAGTATTTGCTGCTCTGTCACACCGTACATCACTGCCTGCATTCATCCTATGCTACGTTACAACCAAAGCACCACGTTTAGTCACATTCAGCGTAGTCTGTTCCATGGACCACAATAAGTCATCTTCTCAGAACTTATAGTGTCATTTATTGGCACCATCATTAATATTGATGAACATATTTGTATTACTGCGCTGTATAATATACTATATAAATGATAAATATGTCCACCATGCTCACTCACTTCTCTGCAGCAGGCTGCCATGTTTGGAGGGAGGGGCTGCTCTACCTGAGCAGAGTTTGAGTGACAGCCTGTCACACTTGCTGTGTGGATTCACACACAGGGGACGACCAGTGAACTAATAGTAACACAAAGAACTTCAGTCTCAGTGGTTTTACCTGCAGAAGATATGGGAGGAGCTTCAGCTGTCTGTAATTGGGAGTGGTGGGTTATTAATTTGTAACAGAGCGGCAGTGATCTACCTCCATGGTTCATATATGAACATTTCCATGTTGTGGTTTAGTGGTCATTTAAATACTCAATAAATGTTCATTTATTAAGCCCAAGGAATGTGGAAACTGAGAAGTCATAGTATTTGCAGCAGACAGAGAGCTGCACTGTGTAGTTGGTAAACATTGTTGGGGCAAATATTTCAAACCTGTTCCTGTAAATCAGAAAGAGCTGGTAACTATGTACAGTATAACCTGTGTTACAGGTCAGTGGCCTCTATAGTGACATAAATAGGAGGATGCCGCTAAGGTCATGGATCAGTGCAGCAGAATCTGTCTCTTCTGTGTTAGTTGAAGCATCATCTTTTGTGACTAATTTGCACCATTTTCATGTAAAAAAAACCTATTACTTCACCTACAGGTTGCAGCAACAATAGAGCAGGTTATGTAACTTCTACAGTATCTTGGAAACATTTGAATTAATGCAATTTATTGATAAGCAATCTGCATCTAAATAGGAGAGAGAAATATATATTCACAATGTAACCAGTGTTAGATTACCTAATCCCTTCTGTTACTGCCTAGACCCCGAGATTCTCTCACACACTGATACATTAGTAGCTGCGCAGACCCCGCGATTCTTACACACACTGATACATTAGTAGCTGCACAGACCCCGAGATTCTCACACACTGATACATTAGTAGCTGCAAAGACCCCGAGATTCTCACACACTGATACATTAGTAGCTGCACAGACCCCGAGATTCTCACACACTGATACATTAGTAGCTGCACAGACCCCGAGATTCTCACACACTGATACATTAGTAGCTGCACAGACCCCGAGATTCTCACACACTGATACATTAGTAGCTGCATAGACCCCGAGATTCTCACACACTGATACATTAGTAGCTCTATAGACCCTGAGATTCTCACACACTGATACATTAGTAGCTGCACAGACCCCGAGATTCTCACACACACTGATACATTAGTAGCTGCACAGACCCCGAGATTCTCACACACACTGATACATTAGTAGCTGCACAGACCCCGAGATTCTCACACACTGATACATTAGTAGCTGCATAGACCCCGAGATTCTCACACACTGATACATTAGTAGCTCTATAGACCCTGAGATTCTCACACACTGATACATTAGTAACTGCATAGAGCCCGAGATTCTCACACACTGATACATTAGTAGCTGCACAGACCCCGAGATTCTCACACACTGATACATTAGTAGCTGCATAGACCCCGAGATTCTCACACACTGATACATTAGTAGCTGCATAGACCCCGAGATTCTCACACACTGATACATTAGTAGCTCTATAGACCCTGAGATTCTCACACACTGATACATTAGTAGCTGCACAGACCCTGAGATTCTCACACAAACTGATACATTGTAGAACAGACAATCAGCCTTATGCCTATCCTAAGTACAATGTAACTGCCGCCTGTGTGGCCCTTCAGTTAGAGCCATGATAGTCATGTGATGTTTCTTACCTGTTACCAGAGCCCCCAGTGTGAGGGTGAACAGTATAATCCCTCTCATCATTGTCCCCATTATTCAGGAATGAGCAGTGCTTGCAGCCCAGGAAGAAGATCTCTGGAACTATGAATGAGAGAATTGCTGTGGGCTGGAATTTAAACCTCTGGGCAGAACTGTAACATGACTTGTGATTGGCTGCTGAAGATGTCAGTCACTGGCTGATGGTAAACATTGTTGGGGCAAACATTTCAAACCTGTTCCTATAAATCAGAAAGAGCTGGTAACTATATACAGTATAACCTGTGTTACAGGTCAGTGGCCTCTATAGTGATATAAATAGGAGGATGCCGCTAAGATCATGGATCAGTGCAGCAGAATCTGTCTCTTCTGTGTTAGTTGAAGCATCATCTTTTGTGACTAATTTGCACCATTTTCATGTAAAAAAAAACTATTTCTTCACCTACAGGTTGCAGCAACAATAGAGCAGGTTATGTAACTTCTACAGTATCTTGGAAACATTTGAATTAATGCAATTTATTGATAAGCAATCTGCATCTAAATAGGAGAGAGAAATATATATTCACAATGTAACTAGTGTTAGATTACCTAATCCCTTCTGTTACTACCTAGACCCCGAGATTCTCTCACACACTGATCCATTAGTAGCTGCACAGACCCCGAGATTCTCACACACTGATACATTAGTAGCTCTATAGACCCCGAGATTCTCACACACTGATACATTAGTAGCTGCACAGACCCCGAGATTCTCACACACTGATACATTAGTAGCTGCATAGACCCCGAGATTCTCACACACTGATACATTAGTAGCTGCATAGACCCCGAGATTCTCACACACTGATACATTAGTAGCTGCACAGACCCTGAGATTCTCACACACTGATACATTAGTAGCTCTATAGACCCTGAGATTCTCACGCACTGATACATTAGTAACTGCATAGACCCCGAGATTCTCACACACTGATACATTAGTAGCTCTATAGACCCTGAGATTCTCACACACTGACACATTAGTAGCTGCACAGACCCTGAGATTCTCACACAAACTGATACATTGTAGAACAGACAATCAGCCTTATGCCTATCCTAAGTACAATGTAACTGCCGCCTGTGTGGCCCTTCAGTTAGAGCCATGATAGTCATGTGATGTTTCTTACCTGTTACCAGAGCCCCCAGTGTGAGGGTGAACAGTATAATCCCTCTCATCATTGTCCCCATTATTCAGGAATGATCAGTGCTTGCAGCCCAGGAAGAAGATCTCTGGAACTATGAATGAGAGAATTGCTGTGGGCTGGAATTTAAACCTCTGGGCAGAACTGTAACATGACTTGTGATTGGCTGCTGAAGATGTCAGTCACTGGCTGATAAACTGCAAGTTTTCATGTCTATGTCAGGACATGTAGAAGCTCCAGATTTCATCACCTGTATCACATTGTATCAGGATGTAGCCAAACATAAATGTAGCCAAGAAGATCTGCATTGTGTCCAGTCATATTCTGGCGGGTGCATGAAATATATGTCTCATTTCCTAGGGCACTTTGCTGCTGACAAGGGGTAAACATTACTCATAGACTGAGCTTCTCAGAGCATAGAGCTCTGAATGACTTTGTTGTAGGGATATAGAATTGTCACTGACTCCATAGGAAAGCAGTGATGGTGGCACCTGTGTGACGTGGGCATAGGGCAATGCCAGGCTGGCTCTTTACAATTCTGAGACTCTCTGACCAGCCGACCGCAGCTTCAAAAGTGCTGAAATGATCTGTCATTATATGACAGAGAATGGGGAACGCTGCTCCCGGCTACAGCACTAGTTTACTATCAATCAATGCTTGGAGAAGCCCTTTAATATATTTATGTTATCACCATAGAGCAGCAGAGACATTAATAACAGCTTATTGTGAATCATCTTATTATCAACTGAATAAAATGAGTTACAAATGTGTAAATTCCCTGTTAGTAGGACGCACCTGTTCACAGCCTGGAATCCAGCCCTGGGGAAAATGGATGCATGGAACAGCCTGGGGCCCGAGCTAAAGCAATCGCCAGCATGGAAGGGCAGCTTCACATCTAGCGATAACCCGACTAGTATGGGGAGCCTATTTATCAAATATCATGGCAGTATTTGTACCACTTCAGTGCCTGTTGTGTTAATGAGGAGGAGACCACTGAAAAAATAACTTATTGATTAAATTATTTTTTTTCAGCCAGGTCTCTTAAGTTTTTCAGGCTTTTGCATCACTGTCTCAGAAAATATTTATAAGTTATATATTAGGGTTATAAGATACACGCAAATCTAGATACAGACGCATTTTGGTGCACATGCTCAGTACGGTATTTGTACACCCAATTCTAATGGGTGGAGTTATTATTGGGAGATAATTCAATTTATCAAGGAGTTAAAGCTGGCAAAGCATTTCACTGGGTTACAAGTACCGCCGCAGTTACGCATGCGCAGAGGCAGAAGACTGGCTTGACAAGATTTTAATGGTAAATAGCTGCGATTATAGATGTTAACAGGGTTCTCAAAGTGAAGTTGTAACCGATTCAGAAACCTTTTCAGGGGAATTCAGGTCTTAGAAGTGATTCTGTAGCATCAAATTTCTTCTTCTAAAGCATTTCCCCACATCCCCTGCAGGGAGGTCACGGGGGGCTATATTTACCTTATGGACATAGACATTCATTTATGTTCACTGTATTTTCTGTATAATGTTTTCCCTTTTTTCTGCATCTTGTTCTTTCCCAATCACCTGTCTGCCCCAGTAAATATAGCGGAGGAGAAGGAAGGGGGGCGCTGAATAGGAGACATCATCACGGGGGAGCACAAGTCTATTCCCCACACCCTACACTTGTTTTATTGTAACCAATCATCTAACAATTGCTGGAGAACCGTCCTCTGCTCCAAGATCAAAGATCACTGTAAAGTATCCGGCATAGTAAGAAATGAATAACTGATAACTGTCCTGCAAAGAGTAAAGTTCTCTGTGGATGTAGAAATATGGATATAGGCTCAGAGTCTACATTATCCTGTTCATAAAGCCTCTGGGGTGCCAGAGATATAGGCTCAGAGTCTACATTATCCTGTTCATAAAGCCTCTAGGGTGCCAGAGATATAGGCTCAGAGTCTACATTATCCTGTTCATAAAGCCTCTAGGGTGCCGGAGAAATAGGCTCAGAGTCTACATTATCCTGTTCATAAAGCCTCTAGGGTGCCAGAGATATAGGCTCAGAGTCTACATTATCCTGTTCATAAAGCCTCTGGGGTGCCGGAGATATAGGCTCAGAGTCTACATTATCCTGTTCATAAAGCCTCTGGGGTGCCGGAGATATAGGCTCAGAGTCTACATTATCCTGTTCATAAAGCCTCTAGGGTGCCAGAGATATAGGCTCAGAGTCTACATTATCCTGTTCATAAAGCCTCTGGGGTGCCGGAGATATAGGCTCAGAGTCTACATTATCCAGTTCATAAAGCCTCTAGGGTGCCAGAGATATAGGCTCAGAGTCTACATTATCCTGTTCATAAAGCCTCTGGGGTGCCGGAGATATAGGCTCAGAGTCTACATTATCCTGTTCATAAAGCCTCTAGGGTGCCAGAGATATAGGCTCAGAGTCTACATTATCCTGTTCATAAAGCCTCTGGGGTGCCGGAGATATAGGCTCAGAGTCTACATTATCCTGTTCATAAAGCCTCTGGGGTGCCGGAGATATAGGCTCAGAGTCTACATTATCCTGTTCATAAAGCCTCTGGGGTGCCGGAGATATAGGCTCAGAGTCTACATTATCCAGTTCATAAAGCCTCTAGGGTGCCAGAGATATAGGCTCAGAGTCTACATTATCCTGTTCATAAAGCCTCTGGGGTGCCGGAGATATAGGCTCAGAGTCTACATTATCCTGTTCATAAAGCCTCTAGGGTGCCAGAGATATAGGCTCAGAGTCTACATTATCCTGTTCATAAAGCCTCTGGGGTGCCGGAGATATAGGCTCAGAGTCTACATTATCCTGTTCATAAAGCCTCTGGGGTGCCGGAGATATAGGCTCAGAGTCTACATTATCCTGTTCATAAAGCCTCTAGGGTGCCAGAGATATAGGCTCAGAGTCTACATTATCCTGTTCATAAAGCCTCTGGGGTGCCGGAGATATAGGCTCAGAGTCTACATTATCCTGTTCATAAAGCCTCTAGGGTGCCGGAGATCATGTTTATAATCACTACTGAAAAATGGGGCACATTTTTACAACCCAGGAAAACAGGGACAGTGGGCAAGTCTGCATATACTGATGGCAAGAGGGGTGTATGATAAGCACAGCAAATAGATGATGCTCATATGGATTGTGCTGAACCACTTTGCTGCACTTTATTCAGGGATGTCAGGATGGTGCAGCAGGAGGTGTAGTTCCAGCATCAAATACACAAAAGTATTTACAGTTTCCCGTGACCCTGCTTCTAGCTAAACAGTCAGCTCACTAACCACCAGCGTCACAACACAAAATCAGCTATTTATACGTCCTTCCCAGCCAGGACCTGATTATGGGTTCAGGCCGCCCTAGGCTAATATGTCCTCAGTGCCCACTCAGTTGCCACGCCAGGCTAATACAAGGTAGGTAAAATGAACTTGTCTTTAATTTAAAATCCAGCTTCCTTTCCCCTCACCAGTGTTTTTGTTCTCTTGTTTTTGAATCTCAGATCCACTTGGTTTTTTAAAAGGGTCACAACAATCTTTGTCACTCATTTAATTTTTATAAACATCAGAACTGTATTGCAGAACAAAGACGTGAACGTGAACTGCTAACGGGAAGGGGGAGGGGCTGTTACGCCTGCCGCCACCCTTCTCTCTCCTACCCGCTTATCTTCAAGCGCCTGCCTGAGGAGGACTCAGTGTCTTCAGCCTTTACCATGGGAATACGTCAAGATTGAAACCTTACTACATTTATCTTTCATGTTTTCTTCTTATTTTGGAGAATAGCTATTCTCATGTTATTTATTATTTTAAAAGGAATTTCAGTTTATACTTCTCCTATCACAGTTTTGCACCCCCCTAGGCTGCAGCCTAGTGGATGATCAGGTCCTGTTCCCAAAACGAACTACCTACTAAACCAGAAATGAATCACACCCATGTGCTCTATCAGTGATCCTGTGCTCCGTGTGCAGAGAAGGATTAACCCTGTCTGCAGCAGGAGTTTGCTGACTCCTAGAAAGACTATCAGTGATTCTATTAACAATCTGTGACAAACTGCCCATTTTGCCACAGGTGATACTTGTGTGCGAGGAAACCACTCAGCAGGAATTGTATAGGGGAGATCAATATGATCTATTTGTGCTATACATACAAATGTTATGTGGATGGGAAATAACACTAAGCATTCCTAATAGCATTCCTAACCACAATGGATTCCAGGCTGTGAACAGACTTTTACACATTTTTAACTAATCTTCTCCAGTTGATGGCAGCACGGTGGCTCAGTGGTTAGCACATCTGCCTTTTCTGGTTACACAGCCGACAATAGATTCATAAACCTCATTTCAGCAGCGTTATATTAGTGTCTGCACCAGGACCCTCCACATATCACCCATCAGTGCTACACACGGGCTCCAGGTCTGATCCCACCCAGGCTCCAGAACACACAATATCTCACATATTCTCCAACTTATTCTCCAATTCATGTTCTGTCCAATTGTCTTCTACCTATAAAGGGGAAAATGAACTAGCAGCGGGGCCAACGGCAGCAGCAACACTGATGTTCTTGGTGATGAGTAGACCCAGCGGAGCCGATTCAGCACCAGAGCAGCATCTTATTACACCATGCAAGAGCTCTGCTGTGTTATTGTATCCTGTTGTTATATACAGAGTATTGTGTAAATGGTTATATTACATATGTTGCACTTTTACATATTACGGGTGGTTGTTGGACATTTTATCCTGTTATTCAGTGTTTGCCAGCTGAACATGTGCATTAAGAGAGTATTAAAATACGTCAGGTCAGCACGGTGGCTCAGTGGTTAGCACTTCTGCCTTACAGCACTGGGGTCATGAGTTCAATTCCCGACCATGGCCTTATCTGTGTGGAGTTTGTATGTTCTCCCTGTGTTTGCGTGGGTTTCCTCCGGGTGCTCCGGTTTCCTCCCACACTCCAAAAACATACTAGTAGGTGAATTGGCTGCTATCAAGAAAAAATTGACCCTAGTCTCTCTCTCTATGTCTGACTGTGTGTATGTTAGGGAATTTAGACTGTAAGCTCCAATGGGGCAGGGACTGATGTGAATGAGTTCTCTGTACAGCGCTGCGGAATCAGTGGCGCTATATAAATAAATGATGATGATGAATAAGCTGTTATTAATGTCTCTGCTGCTCTATGGTGATAACATAAATTGATTGATAGTAAACTAGTGCTGTAGCCGGGAGCAGCGTTCCCCATTCTCTGTCATATAATGACAGATCATTTCATCACTTTTGAAGCTGCGGTCGGCTGGTCAGAGAGTCTCAGAATTGTAAAGAGCCGGCCTGGCATTGCCCTATGCCCACGTCACACAGGTGCCACCATCACTGCTTTCCTATGGAGTCAGTGACAATTCTATATCCCTACAACAAAGTCATTCAGAGCTCTATGCTCTGAGAAGCTCAGTCTATGAGTAATGTTTACTCCTTGTCAGCAGCAAAGTGCCCTAGGAAATGAGACATATATTTCATGCACCCGCCAGAATATGACTGGACACAATGCAGATCTTCTTGGCTACATTTATGTTTTGCTACATCCTGATACAATGTGATACAGGTGATGAAATCTGGAGCTTCTACATGTCCTGATATAGACATGAAACTTGCAGGGCTGAATTAATTAAGGAACGAAAAATTGGACCGTACACCAGAGAATGCAGAAAGGTTCTATTCATGTGTTAGCGCGCTAAGGACCCGACTACAGCCTATTAGTTCAGGAGCGGAACAAACAGGAAAATGGGCGTATTCAGGTAGTCGGTGTACAGTAAGGGCAGTGCCAAGCTGAAGCACACGCAGCAGCGTCAGACTCAAGCTTTGGGCATCTTAAATTTTTAGTCATATCACTTGCAGCAGCTACAGGTCAGGTGTAAGTGCTGATTACTAGTGATGATGGCTGTGTATGCAGCTAGAACATGTGTATGCATGCTAGAACATGTGTATGCATGCTAGAACATGTGTTTGCATGCTAGAACATGTGTATGCATGCTAGAACATGTGTATGCATGCTAGAACATGTGTATGAATGCTAGAACATGTGTATGCTATCAGGAGCAGGGCTGTCATCAGAAACTGTGGGGTTGAGTAATAACCGTACATTCCTCCCCTCCCTCATCACAGTACATGCCTCCACCCACCTGCCCTCATCACAGTACATGCCTCCACCCACCTGCCCTCATCACAGTACATGCCTCCACCCACCTGCCCTCATCACAGTACATGCCTCCACCCACCTGCCCTCATCACAGTACATGCCTCCACCCACCTGCCCTCATCACAGTACATGCCTCCACTCACCTGCCCTCATCACAGTACATGCCTCCACTCCCTCATCACAGTACATGCCTCCACCCACCTGCCCTCATCACAGTACATGCCTCCACTCCCTCATCACTGTACATGCCTCCACCCACCTGCCCTCATCACAGTACATGCCTCCACCCACCTGCCCTCATCACAGTACATGCCTCCACCCACCTGCCCTCATCACAGTACATGCCTCCACCCACCTGCCCTCATCACAGTACATGCCTCCACCCACCTGCCCTCATCACAGTACATGCCTCCACCCACCTGCCTTTATCACAGTACATGCCTCCACCCACCTGCTCTCATCACAGTACATGCCTCCACCCACCTGCCCTCATCACAGTACATGCCTCCACCCACCTGCCCTCATCACCGTACATGCCTCCACTTACCTGCCCTCATCACAGTACATGCCTCCACCCACCTGCCCTCATCACAGTACATGCCTCCACTCACCTGCCCTCATCACAGTACATGCCTCCACTCACCTGCCCTCATCACAGTACATGCCTCCACTCACCTGCCCTCATCACAGTACATGCCTCCACTCCCTCATCACAGTACATGCCTCCACTCACCTGCCCTCATCACAGTACATGCCTCCACTCACCTGCCCTCATCACAGTACATGCCTCCACTCACCTGCCCTCATCACAGTACATGCCTCCACCCACCTGCCCTCATCACAGTAAATGCTCCGCTCACATCACTGATTAAAGTAAATGCTCCGCTCCCCCATCATCACAGTAAGTGCTTCGCTCCCCCTTACTCTATCAGAATAAATGTTCACCCCCAAATCATTATAAATTTGCAATTCACTTACCTCTTGTTCACACAATGCAGCGGCTCCTGGTCACTGAAAGACAGGGACCGCAGCGCGCAGAGATGATGTCGCCGCACAGCACGCTCCCAGTCTATCAATTACCCGGGAGCCGCAGCAGGTAGGCGGTCAGACTAAGGGCCCTTGACAGATCAGGGGGCCCGGACAGACGGAGGGGTCTGTATGGGCCCCTAATCTGTCTGGGCTGTTCATAGCTGTACCGGCCATACACCCCTGATGGTGGCCCTTATCAGGAGCAACTGTATGTATTTATGTATTTTATGTGCAGTCGACATTAAGAACATCCTAATATATGTAGTTTATGCAAGGAAAACATTTTTTTTTTATGTTTTGTCATTAATGGCTATAACAGGTGATGTTATTGAATTTTTTTTTCTGTGCGTTCTTTTGGGACTTGAAATTCCACATATGTATTGGACGTATCCTGTATTGGACGTATTGTCTGCTAGAGCAGAGCGGACCTAGACCTGAATTCAGATGTATCTTTATATCCACTTCCTGTTGAATATGGATGTGCATATGCCTGATGTACGTGCGGTTTTTAAATAACGCATCTTATGTTCATTTTGCATTTGTTGAATCAGGCCCTTAGAGTTTATCTTTAGCAGCCAATCACAAGTCATGTTATAGTTCTGCCCAGAGGTTTAAATTCCAGCCCACAGCAATTCTCTCATTCATAGTTCCAGAGATCTTCTTCCTGGGCTGCAAGCACTGCTCATTCCTGAATAATGGGGACAATGATGAGAGGGATTATACTGTTCACCCTCACACTGGGGGCTCTGGTAACAGGTGAGAAACATCACATGATTTTCATGGCTCTAACTGAAGGGCCACACAGGTGGCAGTTACATTGTACTTAGGATAGGCAAAATGCTGATTGTCTGTTCTACAATGTATCAGTGTGTGAGAATCTCAGGGTCTATGCAGCTACTAATGTATCAGAGTATGTGAGAATCTCGGGGTCTATAGAGCTACTAATGTATCAGTGTGTGTGAGAATCTCGGGGTCTATGCAGCTACTAATGTATCAGTGTGTGTGAGAATCTCAGGGTCTGTGCAGCCACTAATGTATCAGTGTGTGTGAGAATCTCAGGGTCTGTGCAGCTACTAATGTATCAGTGTGTGTGAGAATTTAGGGGTCTGTGCAGCTACTAATGTATCAGTGTGTGTGAGAATCTCAGGGTCTGTGCAGCTACTAATGTAACAGTGTGTGAGAATCTCGGGGTCTATGCAGCTACTAATGTAACAGAGTGTGTGAGAATCTCGGGGTCTATGCAGCTACTAATGTATCAGTGTGTGAGAATCTCGGGGTCTATGCAGCTACTAATGTATCAGTGTGTGTGAGAATCTCGGGGTCTGTGCAGTAACAGAAAGGGTAATCTAACACTAGTTGCATTGTGAATATATATTATTTCCTATTTAGATGCAGATTGTTTCAGAATTACAATAAATTGCACTAACTTAAGTCTTGCCAAGATAGTGTAGAAGTTACATAACCTGCTCTATTATTGAAGCAACCTGTAGGTGAAGAAATAAAGAGTTTTATATGAAAATGAGGCAAATTAGTAACAAAAGATGATGCTTGAACTAACACAAGAGGCAGATTCTGCTGCACTGATCCATGACCTCAGCAGCATTATCATAATTTATTTATATAGAGGCTGCAAGTTCTGTAGCGCTTTACAATTAGGAACAAACTTAGTAATAAAAAACAATACTTAGTAATACAGACAGAGAGATAAGAAAGACCTGCCTGCAAGATTACTATCTCTGCAATTATTTCTCTATACAGCTTGTGAGGCCATTGACCTGTAACACACAAAGTTGTATGTTACATAATTACCAGCTCTCCCTGATTTACAGGACTAAAATGTAATGGAAAAATGAAAAGTAATTTCCTGGCTGCTCGCTGCCAGTGGAAGGCCGGGCCCCTCAGGCAGGATCAGGTATCCCCCCCATCTGGGCACCCCTGCCCAAACCAACCGCCCCAGGAGTGTGGGAGGAGCACTAGTCCTATCAGCGGGCGGCTGGTTAAACCGAGAGGCGGGTTGGGGGGGGGGGGGGGGTTGCATTTCTATTTGCGGACCCCATCCCATTTCCCTAGGTAATACTACACTGTGCTGACCGGTCTAGGGCTGGTTTGTCTTAGTAACTGACAAGGTGTTTGCACTTGAAATGTGGGCGAGGATGATTACGCATAGAGAAGATGAGGTACAACGCTGGTGGGGTCACTTATCCTGAAACGTGGGAGTTGCCTAGAATACCTGTATTAATACATCCAGCATTGGAGCAGCTGTTTTTCTGTGCAATATTTGGACTTAGCAGTCCACACACTATTATTGTGGATGTGATTTTAGGACAGGAGGAGGACAGGCCCCTGTTGGAGACACAGTACGGAACTCTCCGAGGGAAGACGGTATCGGCGAAGGAGACGGACAGAACTGTACACGCTTTCTATGGTGTTCCCTTTGCAAAGCCTCCAGTTGGTCCATTAAGATTTGCAAGTCCAGAACCCCCCCAGCCATGGAGCTCTGTGAGAGAGGCCACGGAAAATCCCCCCATGTAAGTATACAGGAGGGGAATGGATGAAGTTCAGCAGATGCTGATCTGGCCTCAGGTTTGGTCTAATTGTCTCATACATAAACTCTCATCATCCTGTCTACAGGTGTCTGCAGAGAAGAGAGGTCATGCAACAACTACTAGATATGGTTAAGGCCACAATTACATTACCGCCCGTGTCGGAGGACTGTCTGTACCTGAATATCTTTACCCCAGCAGACCGAGAGGACAATGTGAAATTAGCTGTAAATATGGCACTCTAACCTAAGATATTACAATGTATTATTAATGGTTTCTTAATTATTTTAATTATATTTTTACTGTTTTATCATAATAAAATTGTATATGAATATATTTCTTTAAGTAAATATTGATTTTGGCTATTGCTTTAAATACATATTGTGACCGGTCTGGGTGGATCTTATACAGTGTATCTTCGTTGCTTTCTCACCGTCAGCTACTGTTTGTTACTGACCAGTCCTAGTGGTGTCACTGACCACCAGACACTCAACAACTTGCGAATGTTAACTGCACAATAGCTGTAGGAGGATAGGGCTGCACCACCGGGCTCCTTCACCGGCACCTGGAACTGATTACTTCTGGGTAGTTGGTATAGCTGCTGCAGCACCTCTTTGCTGTCGGCTGGCTGGTACCTCCTGACCGCTTACTGCTGGGTAGCGAGCAGATCGGTCCCAGAGACGCTGGGTTCAACACAGGACAGCCGGGGAACAGATTAGAGTGTAAGCTTTTATCTGTCGGTCACAGGATACAGCTGGCAATAGGTGTCAGGCAGAATCTTCAAGCAGTAATGGTTTGTTGCTCAAGGGTCCTTAAAAAGACTGTTACACACTAGTAAGAGGTATTAGTGATCATTCAAGAGTACAGATGGTATATAACAGTTGAAATACAAAAGTCAGCTCTTTTTATACTGTTTCTGGAACACGTGTTGGCAGGGGGTAAATCAGATGCTTGCCCATACCTGGCACCACAACGTCCAAAATATCACATTCAATGTTTAGCATCAGGATGCAATACATTCTTTAAACTTGGATTTAGTGCCATTTAAACTTAACAAAATTTACATCAATTTGTGATATCCCAAATGACCTGCTGTTACATTATTCAGATAGTTCCCCTATCTCTTTTAACAGGACACACATGATAACAGGATAACAACCCCCTACTGCGCATTCAGGCTAAAAAGATGTGTTGGTCACTCTCAGATGAAAATGATTAATTAGCATGGGATTTCCTTTCTTCAGAAATGTTACAGAACCAAGTTGGCTCCAAGTCTCATAATAAATCACTACATAAACAATATGAAAATAAATATATTTACACTCCCAGCGTTGGGACTTAACCCTTTCGGCGTCGCACGACGGTTAATAACTAGCGTCACAGCGCCCATACATTACATTTATTAATTTAAAACATACAGTCCTACACTCCCTGAAGCCTAGCACTGGTGAATTAAACCCTCCAGCACCAGGTATTAACCCTCCTGACACCGGAGCCCACTTCAAGATGTCCACCGCACAGAATTTAGGAATCAGTCACAGATTTATTAATGGTTTAATTATTATTTTAATTATATTTGTTAGGTTTTGCCATAATATATTGCATATGCATGTTTTTAAATATTGATATTGGCTTTTGCATTATATACTATATTTTACTCTATGTATTATATTTTCATATAAATTGTATAGAAATCTTGAGATAATAACGTTTCCTTGAGTGGAAGAGCAGATGGTCTGGGAATTTGGATATGGCGATGGATAGTGAAATCACCTGTAAAGTTTAACATATTTTATGAATATTTAATGCTTTAATTAACCAATGAATACATATTTGTAGATCACAAATATATTATTAGCTCAAATTATGTTTATGTTGTATGACAAGATAATATAATCACCGTTACAGGGCTGGAAATGTGCCCCCATCTCCGAGTATGTCAGATATGAGCCACAAATATATCCAATTTAGTAAAATGCCAGAAGCCAATCTACCTTATTGTATAAAGCAAGTGTCACACACAGATTATTTTACAGGTCATAATTGCGCTGCTGGGTCTGAGTAACATCTGGGGCCCCGGCCTAGTGCTCCAATTACTCCTCTTATATACCATGTTTTTGGAGAAAGAGGGCATCAGCTGTTTCTGTGATATTAACAATTGTTCTGGACATTCCTATGGGTGCTGCCAATCCTGGGTACATTTACTGTGTACAGAGAAGCAGAAATGTTGGATGGTTTCTTGCCCTCCCGTAATGGGCAGGTGGGAATTTGCAGACAGACACGTGCAGATCTTTGTATTTCACTAATGTAACGTTACATTTCATGCTTTTGCCCAGGTGATGGTATTTATACATGGAGGTGCTCTGTCGATCGGAGGGGCTATGATGTTTGAGGGCTCAGCGTTGAGTGCCCATGAAAACGTTATTGTTGTTTCTATCCAGTATCGACTGGGGATCTTGGGCTTTCTCAGGTAACTCACATTTTGCTTGTAACATACAAATGTACACAGTAATTCATCATTGTTTGTTAGGCACCATAAAATTCTGCAGCGCTGTACAGTCAGAATTTTTAATCAGTCAAACTATATACCTAAAACAGAACAGGTGCAGACGTGAGACAGAGAATAGATAGGGCCCTGCCAGTGAGAGGCTTACAGTCTACAGGGAGAGGGCGATGCTGAGACATTAAGAGATAGTGGTACTTGGAGTGGACATGAGACTGGAGCTGACAGAACATGCAGAGGCAGTAGTATGATATGGGGGTGGGAGAGCCTATAGTGAAGAGGGGGATTATGAGAGTGCTTGAAAGATTGACAGTTGGAGGAGAGTCTGGTCAGGTGGGGTAGGGGGTTCTATAAGTGGGGAGCAGCACGGGAGAAATCTTGAGTATTGGGAATTGGGGTATAAGTTGAGAGTGAATGGGTTTGAGAAGACAGATTGAGAAGGAAGATGAGAAGTGTGAACTCCTGGCCCTCAGTAACAAGAGAGGAAGAACTGAGGGTAGGTAGGTGATTGCTGGAGAACGGGGGTGAAATCTGGTGAAAGGAGAGTTCTTCATGCATGGCATTGATTTTGCCTTTGAATTCAATTTGTGCTACATAATAAATGCCCACACTGGTTTGCATTTGGGTTTATACTAATAAATGGGAAACAACATTATTTCATCATTTCTTTGAAAAAATTCTGAAAGTTGAAGTGTTTTTATATATTTCCTGCCAGATGATCAGATCAGAAAGTTGGTACAAACTTACTGTGATTCTCTGTCCCAGCTCCGGTGATGAACGGGCGCCTGGAAACTATGGATTCTTGGATCAGGTGGAGGCACTCCGGTGGGTTCAGAATAACATTGCTGATTTCGGAGGTGACCCCAACTCTGTCACTATATTTGGGGACTCTGCTGGGGCCGTCAGTGTCTCTGCCTTGGTATGTTCTATTTACTAAAATAACTTGGTTATATAGAGAGATTCTCATGTAGCTTAGTAGTTTCATATTCTAGCAATGAAGTCTGGTGGGTGTTATCTGTTTATTTAGTACATACCGACAGACAGACAGAAATCTAAAGATGAGAGAAGAACCTCTAGGACTGAGCATAACTTAAAATATCGCTCTATTTTACAGAACAAATCAAATTATTTACTACTATTTACTACTATTTCTAATGGTAATTACTACAGCCTTATTGCAAGTTGTCCTTTCACTGTTTGTTTAAACATTTTACTGCTAAGGTTTGTTGGGTGGGGGGGTTAATTGAGGGCTTGATTGAAGTACTCTGATCACATGTGTCTGTTAAGCAGATATATTCATAGTAGAATGGCTGCAAAGCCAGTGATGGCTGCTTAGTTAGTGTGTATAGATACAAGTGTATAGATACAAGTGTATAGATACAAGTGTATAGATACAAGTGTGAAACAAAAAATTTAAACAGCATAATTCGGAGTTATACCGGAGTTAAACTGAAGGAAACAGGAGAAGAACTTTCTGCCTATTAACTCAGCTACACAAGGACAACAGTCAGTATTCACCTGAAATTCCCTATTCTACCTCTGATGTTTTCAACTCACTCTGGCTACAAGCTACATGCAACATGAGGACTGTTTTGGACTCTGATCTCATTTTCCTCTCATCTCATGAAAGTTTGTTCTATTTGTCAGTTTGTTTTCAATGCAAAATCCACTCTGTTTAATCCGACTGCTGTACTACTTGCTCAACCACTCCCTTCCCATGCTACAGTTATTTCAGTCCCCTATCTCACCACTGTACTTCAATTCTATTTAAGCTTTGTCTCCCTTTACAAGTAGGAAGAAATTATACTGTCTTTCAACCAATCTCCTCTCTCATGAGTCTGTAAAATCTCAGCTACTCAATTATCTGCTCTTTATTACTCTCCATTCAACACTTCCACCCACTCCCCCACATGGCTCCCTACATCATTACTCTATACTATCCAGACATCCAGGAATACACTACATTTACTGCAGCCTAGCTCTACACTACTTATCTGATTACACTGGACATTGCAATTAGGCAATTCCTTTAATTCCTCATTTTTGCTATTTGACTACTAGTCCCAATGCTTGCCAAAATATTTTTCTTTCTCTCTTCTCATGGCATTATCTTTAGGACTATATCATCCCTCACCCCTCCTGCAACACACACCTGTGTCCACATTGCCCCTTCATTACTTCACTCACCTCTAGTGAACACTCATGAACTCTTTTGCTATTTAAATTCAATAACTTTAACAGCCTCACCCTGCCGCCAGAAACTAAAAGGACACACATCTTACAATCATCTTTCCTACCTTTCTTCCTCCCTGCTTCTATTAGCTGGTGATATATCACCTAATCCAGGTCCCCCTCACTTCTTCCACACACATATATCTGAACACTACAGAAATCTGGCAAACCTCAAACACATCATCTGTCTCCCCTCTCTTCCAAAGTCCTTTAGATGTGCCCTTTGGAATGCACGCTCTGTTTGTAACAAACTTACCTCCGTACATGATCTCTTCCTCTCATACAACCTCAACCTTCTAGCAATAACAGAAACATGGCTCACGCATTCAGACACTGCCTCACCTGCAGCCCTTTCACATGGTGGTCTCCATCTCACCCACACCCCCAGACCAGGAGGCAGACAAGGAGGGGGGGTTGGACTACTTCTCTCCCCACAGTGCACATTCACAGTTCTACCAAGTATCCCTTCACTCACATTCACATCTTTTGAAGTACATGCTATTAGGATTTTTAACCCATTCTCCATGCGTGTTGCTGTCATCTATCGCCCCCCTGGTCCACACCAACAATTTCTTGAACACTTCTCTGCATGGCTCCCTCACTTCTTATCTACTGATATCCCCACCATCATCATGGGTGATTTCAACATCTCTATTTCTAATCCACGTTCCAATGCTGCTTCCAAACTACTCTCTCTAACATCCTCACTTGACCTCTCCCAGTGGATTGAATCTGCTACTCATCAGGATGGCCTCTGTCTTGATCTTGTTTTCTCTAGACTATGCTCATTTTCTAATTTCCTTAACACTCCTTACCCCCTCTCGGATCATCACCTTATTAGCTACGCGCTCACCCCCAGTTCTTTACCCTCCCTGGTGTCAAACTCTTCCAAGCCTCCTCGTACCCGCAGGAATATCAACGCTATTGATTTTCAACAGTTTTCCACCTCTCTCCAACACCTTCTTTCCCCAATTTCTACATTCTCCTCCCCTGATCGGGCAGTACCCCATTTTCATCAAACCCTAGCAACTGCTCTGGATCAAGTGGCTCCAGCGACACTACATACTTCGCGTAGAATTTGTTGCCAACCGTGGCACACTACAGTAACACGAACACTACAAAAACTTTCTCGTAAAGCAGAACGTCACTGGCGTAAATCTTGTGCCTCTAATGATTTCATCACATATACTGATATCTACCAGTCCTACAGAAATGCTATGGACACTGCAAAACAAGCATACTACCGATCTCTCATCTATGCTCAGGCTTCTAACCTCAAACGCCTCTTTAACACATTTAACTCTCTTCTGAATCCTCCCGCCCCAAATCCTCAACTAACATCAGTGCACAGGATCTCGCTTCCTATTTCAAGGACAAAATAGATAAGATCAGGCTTGAAATGGTATCATCTCCCTTGACAAGCAATCTGCTCAATTCCTTTGTAGCACCCTCTGGCACTCTCTCTTCATTTGATCCCACAAATGAAGAGGAAGTTTCTACTCTCTTCTCATCTTCCTACTCTACCTCCTGTCCTCTTGATCCCATTCCCTCACAAATGGGTATGTCCCTGTCTCCTGTGCTCATTCCCCCTCTAACTAAAATCTGTAATCTATCTCTTTCTACTGGTATTTTTCCATCTATATTCAAGCATGCAGTGATTACTCCCGTTTTAAAAAAACAGAATTCTGACCCTAACGCTCTCATAAATTACCGCCCCATCTCCCAGCTCCCATGCCCCTCCAAGCTTCTCGAGAGAATTGCCTACACTCGCCTCACACACTTTCTTACAGCAAACAACTTATTGGATCATCTTCAGTCAGGCTTTCGCTCTCAACACTCCACAGAGACTGCGCTGACCAAAGTTGTCAATGATTTGATCACTGCAAAAAAAAATGAACCAATACTCTCTTCTAATTCTCCTGGATCTCTCTGCTGCATTTGACACTGTTGACCACTCTCTCCTCATACAAACGCTGCAATCCCTTGGTCTTGAAGGCACTGTCCTATCCTGGTTCTCATCCTACCTATCTAATCGCTCTTTCAGTGTTAATTTCTCTGGATCCACCTCTGCTCCGCTTCCTTTATCGGTTGGAGTTCCACAAGGCTCAGTCCTAGGTCCTCTGCTATTCTCTATCTACACCACTTCTCTTGGAAAACTAATAAGCTCCTTTGGATTTCAGTATCATCTCTATGCGGATAATACACAAATTTATCTATCCTCTCCTGATCTTTCACCATCTGTGTTGTCTTGCGTTACTGACTGTCTTTCTGCCATGTCATCTTGGATGTCTTCTCGCCAACTCAAACTCAATCTTTCAAAAACTGAATTAATAATATTCCCACCCAAGAACAGAAGCTTCCTGCCTGACATTTCTATTTCTGTCGATAACATGACCATAAATCCCACCCCGCAAGCTCGTTGCCTAGGTGTAATCCTTGATTCACAACTGTCGTTTATTCCCCACATCAACTCTATATCTAAATCATGTTACATACACCTAAAGAACATTTCCAGAATACGCACATATCTGACACAAGACACCGCAAAAACATTAATTCATGCACTCATCATCTCCCGCATCGACTATTGCAATTCTCTCCTTACTGGTCTTCCCAAAGGCAGACTTGAACCCTACAATCTATTTTGCACGCAGCGGCTAGACTGATTTTCCTTACAAACCGTTATTCCTCTGCTGAGCCACTCTGTCAGTCTCTACATTGGCTGCCTGTATTTCAACGAATCCAATATAAAATTCTTCTACTAACCTACAAGGCCATCAACAAAATTGCACCGACATACATTTCCTCACTTGTCTCGAAATATCTCCCTACTCGACACCTCCGTTCTGCACAAGATCTACGTCTCTCCTCCACTCTCTTCACATCCTCCCATTCTCGGTTACAGGATTTTTTCCGGGCTGCACATACTTTGTGGAATTCCCTCCCTCGCACAGTAAGACTTTCCTCTAGTCTTCAAACCTTCAAGCGTTCACTGAAAACCCACCTCTTCAGACAAGGTTATGATATTCCTCAACCATCATCTTAATTTCCCTAGATTACCCTATTGCCATTCTCTACACTGCTAACGCAAGACAACAACCTTCTGACCAACATTGCAACACACACAGCCCACTCAGTATTTTTACCTTTGCAGTCTGGCTAGTCCATTGTGCAATATGATGTAGCACATGCCCTTGTGTTTCTAACTCCCATTGTCCTATAGATTGTAAGCTTTCGAGCAGGGTTCTCTTACCTCTCTGTCTGTATGTATTACCCAGTATTGTCTTATTAATGTTTGTTCCCAATTGTAAAGCGCTAGGGAATTTGCTGGCGCTATATAAATAAATGATGATGATGATGATGATACTAGACAGCACAGGTATCTTTGTAAGTTCAGAATACCAGACGTTACGTGCAGGTTGTCTCTCCATGTAAAGAGCTCACCCAGGAAGTGACTGATGAGTGTATAGTGCTCTGACAAACCTACTGATATAAAAATATCCTTTTATCCTGATTCTGGAAACATGATTATTAAGCTCTCATCTCTTCTCCCCCCTCTGTGTTTTTCACATGTTTAGGTGCTATCTCCCTTAGCCAAAGGCTTATTCCACAGAGCCATTGCGGAGAGCGGTGTAGCCATCATGCCAGGTTTGATGGCCAAGTCTGTCGAGGAAGTTATTTTTATCAGAAATGTAAGTATATTTTCCTTCTAATGGAATTACCCCGTCTGTGTTTATAGCGCCAACTACTGTGCCAATAACGGCTTTCTTACACCAGCCAATACCGATACCTGGTGGCTAATGCATCCACATCCTTCCTGTACCATTTGCACAAAGATCCATCAATTCCTGGGGAAAGATAAACTACTAATCTGTGCTGCTTGGGTCCCTGCTCCTTCCACATTATAACTCTCAGTCTGTGGCTTCCTGTATCAGTGTGACAGAAGCCTGACATCCCTACTCTGTGCTGTTGGGGACCCTGCTCCTTCCACTATATAACTCTCAATCTGTGGCTTCCTGCTGCCTCCATTCCCCTCCTCACATCATGACACTGCCTTTAATATGCAGCCCTCACTTATACAATCATGAGTGGACATTCCATTGCCTTCCACAAGGTCTGCACACTTGGGTCCTTTAATGCTCTATGCTGCTGTAAATATTGTGATCTGCTTAGTTTAAGTTGCTCTATCCCCATCTACTTCAAAAAAGTGTTCAGATGCATCTTGTTTGAAATCATTGCAGTTCTTCTTGTAACCAAATTACTCTCTCTCTGCAGATAATTGCAAACGTGACTGGCTGTGACCAGAATACATTGGTGGATTGTTTCAAGTTAAAATCTGAAGAAGAGATCATCTCTATAAGTTCTAGCCTGGTACTGTAAATCACATTGTCCAATATTAGAATATCACACTGGGCAGAAATAGAATGTTGTATCAATTAGTATCATCCATAAGAATCTCGCCTTTCACTTAAAGAAGCCTTCAATGTATATTACTGGTTGCTACATATAAAACAGTGACTGTTAACATTCATAAATATATACTGTATGCAAACATTAATTTAGTAAATTAGGACATAATTTATGTACAATAAAGACATGATTATAGGGGAAGCACTTTTCCTATGCACACCAGACTTCCTGTAAGTATTGTTCACATTCGGTTTATCTTTAATATTAATAGATCCTCTGATTCAGAGACACACAAACCGTAATGTTGCATCATAAATGAAACCTTGAAGAGGAATAAAGCATAGTTTCATTACATGGTCTCGTATTTCTCCTCCAGCAGGGGCAAGATGAGGGAACAGAGATATGTGGGGTGCCCTCTGCCTGCTTGCAGCCATGCCAGTGATCACATGAGAGACAGTGATTTAGCAGCAGTCTTCCATCACAACTTTATTTTTCTCTCACTTCATACCATTCATAAAGGATTTGCAGGCCTGGTATTTGTAGGTGATGATAATAAAACCATGCTGGCAAGGGAGGGATAGCAGCCAATGGCGTTGCGGGAAGCATATGCAAATGGACCATAATACTGTAACACACCCCACATGGTAGGTAGAGGCAGCAACTCTTTCAGGACAATCAAAGCTAGGTATTATTCTCTCCCAAACACTGGAGAGAAAATTACAGCTACTAAGAAACATTGGTTCAGAAGGCAGGCATTAAGCACACACAGGAAGACCATCCTAGTGCTTACAGTGGGCACTCTGCCTTCCGTGTCTCCCTTTTTGTGAGTGCTGGTCTTCCTGCAAACCAAACAAATGACCCCCACAATAAAACACGAAAAATGTTTACCTGACTTAGGCCATGATGAATACAGTAAAATCGTGTTACATTTCCCATCATTTAGAATCTGCACACGTTTCTTTGGGGAGGGGCTCTGTAGTTGGGGTTCACCTGCATTTCTGACATGACCATTATCTATCTCTGCAGAAATTCCTGAGTCTGTGGGGAAGTATCGATGGGGTGTTTCTTCCGAAGCCTGCGGAACAGATTTTATCTGATAAGGAGGTTAATAGTGTCTCATTTATGACTGGCGTAACGGAACAGGAATTCGGTTGGATTCTTCCAATGGTACAATATTACTTACATATAATAATAATAAAGGGTTTTCCAGGATATGGTGAGGAATTGGTTAGAAAAAGTTATTGTCATTTCTTCTTACATTTGTGATGGAAACACATTTGGTGTGTAGAGCGCCATAAACATGAGTGTCGGGGACAGTGTGCTCTCCACCTCTACCAGCTTCTTTTCCCATAAAGATAGATATGTTTACCCACTCGGTTACCTCCAGGTCTTGTGCACACGTCTGATGTGTTTATGGGAAGTGCCGGTACTGGGAGGAAAGGATTCTGGATTAAACAAGTTAATGTCAGAGAAAGTGGTAAGACAAGTCCATACATTCAGACCCGGGAGGGTAGTCATGAGAAGCCAGAGCTGGGGAGGAAGTTGTACAAGCCAGGCTCCGTAACCAGAAGGTATAGGTAGGATACTGGGTCACAGACACTCAACACAACAATGTGACAAGTGATTCCATGATGGCATCAGTCCTATATCAGAACGGAAGTAGGGACGCCTGGATGACTGGACACATGTTCATCTAGTGGATGTAGAATTGTTTGTGCGCATCTTACGTGCATTACCAGTAGTTACATTGTCTTGAATACAATAGTTAATATGGTTACAAATAAGCATACAGCCCTTGTGACTAAGTGTGTAGCCTCGTTGGCTCTACCTTAGAACCTGCACCAACCTAGCAAAGCCCGAGGATCCTAGTGACCATACAGATTCAGTTATGTCAGTGAGCACAATGTGCACGCGAGGGGAAATTCTGGAAGGAGGCAGCTACCCCAGGTAAGGATTGTGATAATAGGAATCTGTGACACGGGGATGTTATATCTGTGTTAATTGATGTGTGTTTTGTTGGCAGGCCATGAATATTACCGGAGTTAGAGATGGAATGGATAGAGAAGCTGCCCATGTAATGCTAAAAAACACCCCCATTCTGGTAAGATCTGTACAGTCTGTGTGATATTCAAGTACTTTGTCACTGACACATTATATAATTATTATACTGCAGGAGGGAACAATGTGTTAGAAATCTTAGCTCTCCTTACATCCCTCCTACTCTCCTCAGTCTTGTACCTGCTCCCCTCATCTCATCTGAAGGGGAGAGTCTATCGCGGGGTAGTGAGTGTCCACACAGTCTGGAGGAGAGAAACTGACCGATCATCGAGGAGGCCGTGACCATGCACTTAAATGGGACATTTTTTGGGCCATCTAGGTGCGGTTTATGCAATAAGTCACATGTACAAATGTGGCACAGTACCAGTGTCCTCTTACTCTCTGACAGGCGCTGTCCCCGCTGATCTCCTGTCAGACGGGGACGGACGCATGTCTTCCGGGGGCCGCAGCGCTCTGTTGCCCAGTAACAGACGCGATGCGGCTTCCGCCTCTGCCACCTGTCGGGACGAAGCATGGCTTCTGCGCTGCTCCGTCCCGTTGCTAGGCAATGGGACGCTACTTTTACTCATTAGAGCCACCTCCTGGCTCCTCCAATCCCTGCCTATACTGCTCTATTTAAACCTGGCTCTGGTGCAATTAGGGTACCAAAGTAACAGGTTCTTCACCTAGTGTTCCTGGTTCTTCCTGCTCAGTTTCCCAGACCTTTCTCCCAGTTTACCTGCTCTCCTGTTGTGACCCGGCTTGGCGACCATCCCTTCTATCTGTGTGACCCATATTGTTCCTGCAACCTTGGCTAATTGAGTATTCCTCTGGATTCTCCCTGGTACCTTGCATTCCCGATTGGCTTGACCCGGACCGTCTGACCCTTCTACACTACACCGGCAACTGGCTAGTAGGACCGACCTGCGTGCCCTGTGCAGCAAAGTCCAAACCTCCTTGCCGGGATCCCTGGCAAATACCAGGGGTACGTTAGACTCCGCACCTACTAGTTCAGTAGTGCCAATACCGGTTAGTGCTCTACTTCATTGTAGTCCTCAGTAGGCCTACGGCCTCACACTCTCATGACTTTAGACATCAATAGGGCTCCAATGAACAGTAATTTAGAAAAGAGATGTAAAACTGTAATTAAGTTATAAGCCCTGAAGTGAGAGAACGCAGGATTGAAGAGTCACGTTTATTGTTTTCTATTTGATTCCGATTTTCTATTTGTTATCTGTTTTTAAGAAAAAACTTTTGGGAAAAACTGTGGGGAGAACAACCTGCATAGTGTGCAGAGCTGAGCTTGTCTCACTTTGATTCCTCATGTGAAATAAGTGTCACAATCCCACTTCACCCTGTTTGTCTCAGGCAGTTCCTGTTGCCGTATGTGTCCCATGTTCTGGATCTTACGGAACCTGAGGTCGCAGCTGAAAATATCTAAAAATATTTCAGGGTTCACTGTCCAGCGCTTCATCTCTGCTGCTGGAGGAATATCTATGCGATGCGACTGATCCTGCAGAAATCCGCAGCCGCTTTGTGGATCTGTGCGGAGACCTCATGTTTGTAATACCGGCCCTGAAGACGGCTAAATATCACCGAGGTACGAGACCGATACACGCTTAATGTGGATCTATAGCAGTTTATTTCTATTTATAGAAAGTTTCATTCCTTAAGAAAATTTTAATTTTCTTTATATATATAAATACTCTCTATTATCATCAAAACTTTTACTCGGACATATTTTTTACTCATTAACATACTAAGTGGAAGAGGAAATGACTGTGATATGACATTATATAATGTGGAGATTAGGAAATAAATTCTGTTAGACAACTTATAAGGGACCTGTTACAAAGGTCCTGTGATGTTCATTTTGTTAGCAGAAGAGCCAGGTTCTCCCTAGCGCTATGTTCACTTGGGAGATATCCGTTTATGCGCCATTCTCTCTCCCACGCAGGTTTCCTCCAGGACGCAGGAGAGCTGTGAACTATAGAGGAAGCCGGCCCGGAAGTGCGCTGTCTACTCTAACAGCCCAGCTCACCTCCTAAGTCTAACTTTAATACTGTAGTATGTTTGTCCTGAGCCAGCTCTACACCACATTGCTCTCCTGTGTGCTCTGGAAGAAGCCTGGCCGCGAGAGAGTATAGTGCACAGAATACAATGCTCAGTCCGTGCAAGCAGTGTTCTAGGGAAACCATGTTTTTGACTTAATATATATTGTGCAGAGCAAAAATATAACATGGTAGGACCTGGTGACAAGTCCACTTTAATCCAAAATTTCTATTCCATACTTCCCAACTGTCCCGATTTACGCGGGACAGTCCTGATTTGAGGGTTCTGTCCTGCCATCCTGATCGAGACGTTTTGTCCCGCGGGTGGGTAAAGTGGTAGGTATTATCTGCCTGTCAGAGCAGCAGTGATTGGGTAACGTTGAGTGACTGGTGTTTGGAGGGGAGGGCAGGAGAGTACGGGGCAGCCTGTTACTTCAAAAGCGCTAGTCACACCCCCAGGGATGGGACCACACACACCCCTAGCGATGTGGCAGTGCCCCCATTGTGACGTGCCCAACCCCCTGTCCCAGCTGAAGAGGGGGCAAGGTTACGAGGTAGGGTATTCCTCCTCATTTATTGAATGCACAGCTTTATGTTTTATGTCTCTTTGATTCTTCATATTGTGCCATGATCACTACACTTCACCTCCTGCCCAACAGATGCCGGTCACCCAGTCTACTTCTATGAATTCCAGCACCGACTCTCATTCTTTAAGGATTCTAAGCCAGCGTTTGTGAAGGCCGACCACGGAGATGAGTTGTTCTTTGTTATAGGAGGGCCATTTCTGAAAGGCGGTCTAATGTTCACAGGTAATTTCCCTAAAGGCTGAGAGGAGCCCTGAAATGGGCATATTATAGGAATGCCTGGCACAAGTCCGGCACAATATGGTGTCTAGGCAGGAAGTAGGATAGAATCTGGCAGTAATAAAGTTATGGAGATCAGTAACGTCTGGTCATAAAACCAGACCAGACAAGGTAGATAAAGGAAGGAGGTGTCATAATGCAACAGACGTGATGAGTAAACAGAGGTGGAGAAACCAGCTGTCTCTGGGCCTCAATCGCTGGGAACAGTGGAGGGGACCAGTGACGGTGACGTCACAGATTTCAGAATAATATTATCCTTCATTTAATGCAGACCATGGGTTTGGGGAATATTAATGGAACTTAATGTGGCAGGAAATTAGCACCATCCCAATTCTGATTTAAGACGTCAGCAAAAGTACAAAAGTTGATGGAGATTATTTTATTTATATTATAATCCTCAATGGGGCTTATTACATAAGACGGTGCAAAGAGCAACAATGTGCCTTCATCAGGTATCGGTACGTAGCGTCCCATTCCTCCAAATCACTGTGACAAGGTCTATGGGTTACACCCAGGAGGAACATGTTGCTGCTGTGCGCTGTCTGACAGCTCATATTAAATAGATTGTTTTATCTTCCTGGCTTCTCTCACACCTGAGAAACACCCGAGTGCACCCACCTATTGTCTGTCGTACACACATAGAAGGGATCTATTTTGCATGTTGTTTTGTGGTCTTACTAACACCTTTATTGTGTCTCTGTAGGTGCCGCTGAGGAAGAAGAAAAGGTTCTGAGTAAGAAAGTCATGAAATATTGGGCCAACTTTGCCCGCACTGGGTAAGATATCTGCTGATCTCCCCTGGTCCTGACATGGTATCTGCGCCCTGTGGGGTCACTTGTCTGAGCCCCAATACTTGGTAAAAGATCAGAGACCACAGTATTGTGACTGAATATCCAGAGCCCTTGTACTACCAAGGCCCCATCTACATTCACTCTTCTCTTTACCTAAATCCAGTGGCTCAGTTGTCATAGGTTGTGCGCTAGTATCAAATACTAATATTAAAGGGGTGAGATGTGGACTGGGAGCATAAGAGTCTTCTAAACAGCAAATATAACCGTAAAGAGGTTACAGGTCGATCTGGAGCCATCGGACAGATGTGTTTTCTATCCCATGTCTGCTCTGACCCAACAGAATCCATATCGCCCTTTGACACTTTATGTTCATTGAGGTGTAGGAGGCGTAGTGCTCAGGAGACTCATATTTATGGGAGACTTAGGGGTCTATTTCTGACCAAATGTATTTTCCTTGCACCAGTTATCATTTGTTATCGCAGTAATAAGAAATTATATAACATGCCTATTTATTAACATTGACCGTTAGGAGCCTGACCCGGCGAATAGTTTGTAGTAAGTGATCGCAATAAGTTTACTTACAGGTTCTAATGGTCTGTGAAGATTTGCGATGGGAGAGGAGGAGGAACCTTCCGAAGATCCCTCTCATGTGATGTCCTCTCCATAGAATTGAACAACTAAAGCCATTGTCAGATAAATAGTGCATAATGATAGACCCCTATGGGAACTGGATCTGTGAACGATGAGGCTGGGCGCACAGAAGATTTCTCTGATATCTGCTGTGATCTTATATTAATAAACAGCCTTATTATTAACTAATGCGGTAATCCACTGAAAACTGCACAAGATTGTGTAATCACAACTTCTAGCCCTACGTTTTACCCCCCCCCCCCCCCTTTACCTCCATCCCTTATGACACAGACACGGGGAGCAGATACAGGAAGCCAGGAGTCAGGTGAGTAACCTGTTGCTCTGACACAGGGCTTGTGTCAGAGTGCGATCTTTATACAGGCGGAGGAGGAGTTTGAATTCCCTGGCAGAGATCTCATGATGGGGACTGTCGCAACCTGGAAGTGACATGCGGCCGGCGAAGCGGAGGATCGTGGAACGGGTAAGTATTACAGTACCCCCCTTTTTAGGGGTGGACTCTGGACACCCTAAATGGCTTGTTGGGAAATCTCAAGTGAAAACGTTTTAGGAGATGAGGTGCATGAATGTCCCGAGCCGGAAACCAAGTACGATCTTCTGGCCCATAACCTTTCCAATCAATCAAGAACTGAATGGTTCTTTTGGAGATGCGAGAATTAATAATATCCTTGACTTCAAATTCTTGATTTTGTACAGAAATAGCAGGAGGCTTTTTTCTAAAAAAAAGGTGAATTTATTAATTACCACAAACCACCTGCTTTCAGACTTTCTATCTGTCTCCCATGTTAAGTAGAAAGACATGGAATACATTTGGAATCTTCAAGGTAAGTGGAAGTTCAAGTCTTAAAGCTACAGGATTGATAACTTCCAAAATCTTGAATGGACCGATGAACCTAGGGGAGAATTTCCTAGAATGCACTCATAGTTGAAGATTCCGCGTGGACAGCCATACCATATCTCCTGATTTAAGTAGGGGTGAAGGCCATCTCCTCTTGTCAAAGAATTTTCTATTGGAAAAAGAGGCTTTAGTTAGATTTGGTTTGACTTGAGTCCACCGGGAGGAGCTGTCTTGAAGTAAAGAATCTACCGCTGGAACGCTAGAAGAAGATTGGAGAAAGGAGGGAGTTTAGGATTGAAGCCCTGGAGGGTAAAGACGGGTAACACAGAAGTTGATTCATGAGATAAATTGTTGTGGGCGAATTCGGCCCAGGGTAGCAAGTCACCCCCATTATCGTGAGTTGGTGAAATGTAGCATCTTAGAAATTTATCCAATTCTTGATTTGTTCTTTCGGTTAGACCATTGGTCTGAGGGTGGTAAGCGGAGGAGAATTTTAGCTTGATTCCACAGAGATGACAAAAGGCTCTCCAAAATTTAGCCACGAAATGAGTGCAACGGTCCGAAACGATCTAATCAGGACATCCATGCAACCGGAAAATCTCTTTAATGAATAGTTGGGCTAAAGAAGAAACCGATGGAAGAGCTTTTAAGGGTATGAAGTGAGCTGCTCGGGAGAGGCGGTCCGTGACTACTCAGACCACTGAATATCCTCTGGATTGGGGAAGATTGGTGGTAAAATCCATAGATAAATGGCTCCAAGGACGATCAGGCACCTGAAGGGGGTTTAGGAACCCATACAGGCCTTGTCTAGGAGATTTACCTTGTGCACAGATGGTGCAGGAGGAGACATATTGATGAATTTCAGAGGGCAAGGTCGGCCACCAATAGTTGCGGAGAATGAGTTCCTTGGTCTTCTTGATGCCAGCGTGACCGGCGAAGCGAGAGGCATGGGCCCATTTAAGAAGACTACCACGAAGGTGAAGAGGCACACAAAGGTCTTCCCTCTGGGAATTGCTTGGGTGTGGGCGAAGTTGCCACAATACTTTTAGGATCAAGAATATATTTTAGTTTGTTGGCTCCTCTTGGTCCAAGGTGTCAAAGGAACAAGAGAGCGTCAGCTTTGATGTTCTTAACTCCTGGTCTGAAAGTGATCTGTATATTGAAACAGGGACCATCTTGCTTGTCGTGGGTTTAAACAAGTAGCTGATTGGAGATGCAGCAAATTTTTGTGGTCGGTAAAGATAGTTACAAGAAAAGAAGCGCCTTCCAGTAGGTGTCTCCATTTTTCTAAAGCTAGTTTAATGGAAAGCAGCTCACGGTCTCCAATTCTGTAATTCTTTTCTACAGGGGACAGTTTTCAGGAGAAAAATCCATAGGGAAAGAATCTTCCTTAGAAGATCTTTGTGACAAGACAGCCCCGACCACGACAGAAGATGCATCAAACTCCATAATAAAAGGACGAGAAGTATCCGGCTGTTGTAAGACAGGGGCAGAAGTAAAAGTTAAATTGTGAGAAAGCTTCCACTGCTTCAGGTGGAATTAGCGGACCGTCTTGTCAAGGCGGTGATGGGTGTCACCAGAGAAGAGAAGCCTTGAATGAACTGTCTGTAATAATTGGTGAATCCCAAAAACCATTGTGTTGTCTTAAGACAGAGGGATGGGGCCAGTCCAAAATAGGCTTGAGTTTCTCTGGGTCCATTTGAAGTCCAGAACCGAAAACAAAATAACCCAGGAATGGCAGCTGTTTAGACTCAAAAATATATTTCTCCAACTTGCAAAATAATTGATTTTGCCGGAGTCGCCTCAGAACAGTTAAAAGATTTTCTCGGAGGGTTCTTAAGTCAGAAGAGAAAATAAGGATGTCATCTAATTAGATTACTACAGAATGATAAAGTAAGTCCCTGAAGATCTCATTCATGAAGTGTTGGTACACTGCCGATGCATTACATAGCCCGAAGGGCATTACATTGTATTCAAAGTGACTGTCTAGCGTATTAAAAGCTGTCTTCCATTCATCCCCATTCTTGACTCAAATTAAATTATAGTCTCCTCTAAGGTCCTGTTTTTCATGAAAAGGGTAGCTCCTCATTCCACCGTAGCTCCAAAGCTTAAGTACGGAACTGGATGGCATATTGACCCAGGGTTAATGTTCCTTGACGTAGACGTTCGTCATATATTCTCTTGAACGTCTCCAGAAAGGAGCTATAATTCTGGAGGAAACGATCATTGCCCTCCCACAGTGGGGAGGCCCATGCCAGGGCTTGTCCTGACAAAAGAGAAATAATAAAAGCTACCTTTGTCTTTTCAGTGGGGAAGTTGGCCGCTTGCAACTCAAACTGTACTGCACACTGATTTAAGGAACCCCGGTAAACTTAGGATCACCATCAAACTTGGTTAGATTGGAAATGCGGAGTTGCGGAGAGGTAGATGGAGTGACAGCAGGGCCCGGAGTCTAACAGCCTCTCAGGTCTTCACCAAGAACTCCCGCAAGGCAGGATGGGCTTGGCTGCTGTGAAACTGCAGGTCGTGGCCCCTGATTAAGACTAATAACATGGGAGACAGATAGAAGAAGCAGTAATATAATACAGGAATGATACCTGCAGGAGATTTTGGAGGAATCGCTGAATAGTCTGAAAGCAGGTGGTTTGGGTACACAGACGCAGCTGTTAGACATGCAGAGGAGATTCCAGCAGAGTAGTAAGGAACTAGCCGGCTTTGGTACATGATAGCAGATGACAGCCGTGCAAAAGGAGAATCCAATAGAGTAGTGAGGTTCTAGCCGGGTCTGGTACACACTAGCAGAGTAGTCAACAGGAGGTCCAAGTAACAGACACAGAAGCAGGCGCAGGAAGGCAGGAGTCAGGTGAGTAACCTGTTGCTCTGACACAAGGCTTGTGTCAGAGCGCAATCTTTATACAGGCGGAGGAGGAGTTTGAATTCCCCGCCGGGACTGCCGCAACCAAAAGTGACAGGCGGCCAGCGGAGCGGAGGATCGTGGAGCGGGTAAGTATTACAGCAGTTCTGTCTGCAATAAGTCATGGATGGTAAAGAGACTAATAGGCAAATTTTATTACAGCAGTTATCCCTTTGATGGCTAGAATTGGCCACAATATGAAATTTGATAGTATGTTTAAGTGTTAAATTTTAAAAACAAACCAAAAAAACCTTGACACTTTTGTACCTCAATAACTATACAATTTATCACATTTCATTGTAATTAAGCTTACTTCTTTGTCTAGATAAGCAGAACTTCTTTCCGTCTGTTATTCTGCATATAGCATTCAGTGTATACAGTTTGTTTGCCCATCAGACCACATTTTTTTTATTTTTATTTTAGTATCTGAGACGCTAATCTCTTCTGACGCTTTTCTTCTTTTTTTTTTATGTTAAACAATCTCTGATTTTATCTTTTTCAGTAATCCCAATGGGCCGGGGCTTATCAACTGGCCTCAATACGACCAAGACGAAGGTTACCTGAAAATTAATTTGGAGCAGGTTCCTGCAGAAGGACTGAAAGCTGAAAAATTTAAATTCTGGACGACAATTCTTCCTGAGAAAATGCAGGAGCTGCTGAAGGAAAAGGAAACCCATTCTGAGCTGTAAATGTCCCCAGATCATCCCAGAAGTAGAGGCTTACACAACGTCTTATAGGAAGATCGAGACGGACCAGCCCATCGCCTTAACATACTCCTAACAGCACGGATGTTCAAGGAGCTGTAAGCAAGTAACAGAATTACATCTTACTAACCCTGATAAATATTACATCTGACTGACCGTCTTATCTTTAGTTTTGATACTGTGAAAAATGATCAAATAAGTCATTCATTAAAGGAAAAACTATTTTATTTGCCAATTTCACTCCCTTATTTCATTTGAAATTGCTGGATTTGACCATTTACACATCTGTTGCTTTGCTCAGTTCTGATACAAGTTTTGATGACAATCTACTTCCTAATTATTAATTCAATGACTATAGCATAGAGTTACAATTCTACTATTATTATCATTTAAAGCAGAACATGGAAGAAGCCCTATGGCAAAAATGCAGTGAGTATAATACATAATGGTCAAGGTACCGAACAAACACACAGCGTCACAATGAACATAGAAGAGGCATAATGCAAGGACACACAGGAAGACAAGGTGGGAGTAAACATGAAGACAAGAGGGGCCCTGTTCATAAGAGCTTACAATCTAATGGGAAGAGGAGAGGCTGAGACAAGACAGGAGTAACACAGAGGTCTTGATTCATGTTCAAATACAACCTGCACGCAAGTTTTGTTTTTAAACAAGTAGCATAGAACTTCAGCATAGTTCCGACTGTATTTAAATCCAAGCGGATCTCAAGATACTTTTCAATTTGAATCTGGGTGTAAGTAACACTCTGCCTAAATGTTACTTGTTGAATGTAGACAGACAGAACAGACTGCAGGATACGCACAAGCGTATGTGCAATCTATGGTGACATCAGAACACAAATAAACTAACTGAACAACTCTTAACAGTTTAATCATTAATAAAACATGGATTTACATTTATTTTCAAGTTTTATTTTTACATTAAATACATAAATAAAGATGCTTTTAATACCTACTGCACATACAATGTGTTTTAAAGTCTATTTCCTTGCATACACATGTTCTGTGCTATCTAGTGGCAGGATATGTGTAGCTTTAATACAAAGACTATGCTGTGCCAGTCATCACTATAAGTCATCACTGACACTTGCTCTGTAGTGGGTACAAATGATAAAACAAATGTACAAGAAAGCTGGGACTTGCATCTGCATCGGAACGCACTTACGGCACATTGTCTACATCCATCCAGCCCTTCTCACCCCCGTTCCGCATGTCAGGCTGTAGGTAATCATGTAATTTGTGTTCAGACATGCATTGCATTCATTGGGCTAAAGCCTGTGTCTGATCATGTGCAGTTTCGGAGCAAGATGCTGCATGTAAAATGATTTACATGAATAGGGCCAAGAGTGAGGATGTAGTCAGAAAAGACTGGGCAGAAAGCATGGCGTTAGGTGGGAGACTGGTAGGCTTACCACAGTATGACCACAGAGGTGAAATAAAGGAAAAGCAGGGACAATGATAGATGAGAGACTGGAACTGTCACTTAGCCATCTGGTCATAGTTAGAAACTCTATATGACATTTTCTTTAAGTTAGAGAGCGCCGGCAAGACTTGGTTAATGTTCAGTAACAGTAATACTGTGTTATGTTATTACTTTCTACACTTACCCCACCCCAGCCCCATTCATTGCTGTAAACATAATGGTCACACTGGTTTAACAACTAGAGAGATGTATAGGCTGGTCTGCTGCCAGTTTCCTCCTATAGACCTGGAGAGCTGGATGACCCTGACATTGAGACTAGAGAGCAGATGTATGTTGGTGCAGTTTTGTGTATGGTCCTGTATGTTAGTACAAGTATTATATATTGGATTGGATAAACTATAGAAAACTAATGTAGAGGCAGACCGAGCGGAACAGCAGTGGAAGATTGTACGTTGAGGGTCTGGTTCGGGGAAGACCAGGAAGGAGGGAATTGCAGTAGTCAATGCGGGAGATGGTGAGTACATGGATTACAATTTTTGCAGGGTCTTGTCTGAGATATGTACGTATTCTGGAAATGTTTTTATGTAACAGCATTTGGATACAGATTGCATGTGGGGAACAAAGCACAGTTCTGACTCACACATGACACCTAGGCACTGAGATTGGAGGTTAGGGTATTTGTTGTGTTGTCCACAGATATAGAGATATCAGCTTTTGCCAGTTAGTGAGCCATGCAATCATATACAATTATAATCATGTTTAGAGTCAGGAGTAAATCCAGCCAAGGGTGGAAATTTGCACCATGTTATTTTTCTTTGTATGCAGGACAACACTGTCTGCCTTGACATGAAGCACACAAATGCTGGGCAACTCTATTCTAGTGCTGTGATTTAGAGATGAGTTAGGACATGCCCCTCCTGTCTGCACACTCGGGCCTGTTCCGTGACTGATTTAATAGATGTGCATTTAGCTGCCTCCTGTCTCCAGTATAGTGTCAGGGAAAGACTGTTTTCTAAGTGGTGGATTTGAGCCAGGAAGATCACTTATCACCTGCAGCAGTGGGTATTCTGTTAGGAACCACGTACCCGCTTCTGGTCTGGACTCAATTGTAAAACGCTACGGAATTTGCTGGCGCTATATAAATAAATGTTGATGATGATGATGATGATAATGACTCTCAGGCTGGGGTGAGGTCAGACACCCTGTACCTGATTCATTAAGGCACATAAAACAATCACACTGCAAGAGAATGCAGCAACGTCCAAGTCATCTTCAATAGCAAAGGAGGGTCATTCCACAAATCAACACAGGGCTTCAAGCTGACCGTTTCAGATTGTAATGAAATTTGATATAATAAATGCTGTCATGGGTGTAAAGAAAACCTCCAAACCTTAGGCTGATATGTGCACTGGTTTTGAAGTTATACGCCTTTAAATTGCACTTTTTTAATGAAAAACTTGCTTTCCTGTCCTTCCCGGAGGTATACTTAATTGCATCACTCTATGAAGGCAGATGGGAACACGCTTGTAGAGACATTCTGTGGAATGATCAGGATGGAGAGGCTGCACACACCACTGCCACATGATATAACAACCTCATCCACCCTGTGTGTTGAAATATGGCTTTGTGTGTATGTCAGGACTATTTGCAGCACTCGAGGGAATGTTTTTTCTTATGATCTCCGCTGCTAGGATCTACGTATGTATGTACAGTATGTAAGTATCTCTTTACCAAACACAACCCCAACATTCCAAGGTCCAGGCATGCACAAAGGGGTGGTTTCCTATTGCCCAGAAACCCCCTATTGTTGAATCACGTGATCTGGTGGTACACCATAAAGTAAGAGGTTAACAATCCACTAGCTAAGCATGTATCTGTCACAGTGGGCCCTAACGATATATTTTCAAATGCTATAAAATATATTGTGTTCCACCCCTGTCTCCAATATAGGAGCCATTTTACAGAAGCCATTGGAATAGTGTTTATCCGAATGAGCTTCTATAAAATGTCTGTTGCGTGTAAAGTGGAGACCCTTTTTCAGCATACTATGGGGCCTATTTATCAAAGTTTCCCCCCCTGTTAAATTTATTTAACAGGGGGGGATTAACCGCAAAATAGGTATGTATCATTGTAGCATCGAAGCAGATATCTCTGCTTTGCATCTCTTATCGTTTATCTGAGCACTCCCCACAACAGTCTATGAGGAGTGCTCAGTAACGCTATGTACCAATGACCGAAACTAAGTTATCAATCATATTAATGTACGGCAGCTCAAGCTGGCGTGCATTAACATAACTGAAAACTTTCACTGAAAACAGCTCTGCTCTGAAGAGCAGAGCTGCACAATGGATGTATGGAGGGATCATGTCATCCCTCCCTGTCACATGACTCACCTTCTTGCAGTCCAGGATCCTTGTAATCTCTGTGCGCATGCGCCCGACCGAAAAACTCGGGCATGCGCACAGAGATTACAAGGAGTAAACATCTATGCAGTCGGCATCACATGGGAGAAGAGGAGAGGCAAGTGAAAGGTGAGTGTTGCACTTCACAGGAACTGCTGGTCGTGTGAAGGTTTTTAAATAAATATGAAAGTTAGTTGAAAACTAACTATCATATTTGCCGATGCATCTTAAATAGGCCCCTATAGGTGGATGCAGACTGTGGTGAGTTATGAGTAATAAAGGGACAGGAACCCCGGCTGTTAGCTTCCTCTGCACACTTCCTGCACATGGCAAGCTGCATTCAGACAAGTGGAAGCCAGTAGGCAGGTAAACACAGCTGTATAACACTGACCTTTATGTGTTCCATGCAAGCAGTTTTATCATGTTATTTATGTGTTGGTGATACCTAGGTATATGGAATGTCCAGCTGCAATAGCAATATACTGAAGCATATTCTGCATGTACTAACCGTCTGCTGTGGGACTACAAGTCCCAGCATCAACAAACTGACCATAGCTGTATTACACATGGTAATCTAAATGTATAATCAGCTTTGCATGAGGCTGTCACTATCTGTTATCTGTAAAACAAGATGCATGGTGACTCACCTCCAGATGATTCTGCCTCCTTTCCATAGGTATTAAAGAGGCCAAATCTATTAACAGTCCAGCAAGGCGGGGTCTAGGACGCCAATGTTTTTATTCCGATTCCACCCTTTGTGGAAATTTCTTATAACAATTCAATTAAGTAATGGATTGCAAGTGTTGTGTGAACGAATGAAGTAATCAGATTCAGGTGACGATTAGGGACAAACACTGTTCTCCTTCTCAGACAGAGTACACAGGTTATAAAAAGGTGAGTGCTCAGCAAACCACACACAGGGCGGCTATTGTGTCAGGAGAATAAAGATATATTTGCAAATGGTTTTATTCAGGGTATGCTCTAATGAGACACCAACCAGACAGATCAGAGGGGTAATGTGGGTGCACCTGGTACATCTCCACATATGTGTGAACAAATGTTAATTTATAAAAGTGGAGGACGCCGATGTACAGATTGCAGGAGGGCGCACAACATCATAGCACCCGCCCTGCTTGTAGCTTAATAATAAAAAACTCTAACGTTGATAGCAGAACTTGATTAAGACCCTTCTATTCCCTCCAACAGGCTCCAGCTACTGTAGAACTACAAGCACCAGCATACCGGGCAGGTAGGGGCTTGTAGTTCCCCAACAATTGGAGGGAAACTGGTTGCATAATACGGAACTGCTTCAAGTTCTGACTCTCTGCTGTTACTCTGGTTTGAGGTGGTTCTGCTAATCAGATGCCAACTCAGCTCTGTCACTATGAGTCACTGAGCACCAGAGGTCAGGGGAGTGTGTGCCTGCTTTGTTTTTTTTTACCAGTGTATAAAGACCCAAAACAGACATTACGTCACTGAGGTCGGGGCCAAATTGACGCAATTCACAATTCCGCGCCCCCTTCTGTCCTCCCCCTACACCCATCTTCAGTGATCTCCCGGTGGGAGCCAGCAAAAAGTAGGTAAGTATAATCAATGCCATAAGGATTAAAAACTATTTTTTATTATTTTGCGGTGTCTTAAATATGCCCCTAAGTGAGTAACTAGTTAGGTGAATGGTTAACTATAGGCTATAAACAATCAGTGATGAAAGGGCTGAGATAAGAGCAGTTGTTCCAGTACAGAGATATGAAACATATATAGCTGTGTCAGCGAACAAACTAACAAATCATATAAAACAAATTCCTGTACATAAAATAACTCATAAACAGGTGGGTGCGCAGGACAATGGCAGCCAGGGACCCCGAAAGCCTGTGGATATACTAGTCAGGGGGCACATAAACCTCCCCATCTCCAGAATGTATCTATACTTGGAGTGGTACCAGTGGAAACCATACCTGATAATACCTTATGACTGGCAGCGGTGCACGGAGGATTGTCGGGGGGGGGGGGGGGGTTTCCCCCCGCCGACCCAAAAACAAAACTAAAAAAAAAAATGAGAGAGAGCTGCTGCGCCGTTTCGCCAGCGCTGTCCTATACAGCAGCCGCGGCGCTGTCTAAAAAGCGTCTGCGGTGGTGCTGTATACAATACAGCACCGCCGCGGACGCTTCTTTGACAGCGCCGCGGCTGCTGTATAGGACAGTGGCCACTTAGTTAGCGCAGAGGGGGGTTTCTAGAGACTCAGAAACCCCCCCTGCGTGCGCCACTGACTGGCACCAGTAACCTTGTACATGTAGCGTTCATGGCCCATAACATCATTTACCAGAACTCGACATTTTTGTAAGTCAGGGTAATCAGCAGCAAACTACATACAGGCTACTGTGTCAGGAGAATAAAGATATATTTGCAAATCGATTTATTCAGGGTATCCTCTAATGAGACAACAAACAGACAGATCAGAGGGGTAAGCTGGGCTGCACCTGGTACACCTCCACACATCTACCCAAAACCACTGAACTGCCAGACAGTCCCACAACAGGTGCCAGAAGTCACCGTCATGGGATCCACATTTCGGACAGTAAGGGGCATATTTAAGAAGCACCACAAAATATGAAAGTTAGTTTTCAATCCTCCTCGCATTGATAAGGATTGAACTAACTTTCATAATTATCAAAAAACTTCAACAGGGACAGCAGTCACGTTAAACTGCTGACTACTATCTCAGCCTCTGCACTATGCAAACTGAAGTGTCTTCACAGCGTCTTGTTGAAGTTCATAGTGCGTATGCGCCGACCAAAAATATTGTGCATGCGCACTGAGAACTTCTTACCTTTTGCCGCTGCAGTGCAAACACCACTGACCAACGATGAGAATCATGTGACAGGACGGGATCACATGATCCCTCCACACATCTGCTGTGCACAGAGCTATCAGCAGTGAAAGTTTTCAATTATATTAACCTTAACATGATTGAAAACTTCATTTCATTCATTGTTAAATAGCATTACTGAGCACTTCCCATACACTGTTATGGGGACTGCTCAGTAAAACGAAGAGAGATGCCTATCTGCTGCGATGCTGTGATTCATGAATCTGACTTTTGCGATTTAACAGTTTAAGAGTTTTTTTGTATGACAAATAGGCCCCTAAATGTCCTGTCTACCACCCATTTTAAACAGAGACACTGGTGTAAGATATACCCTGTGAAATACAAATAAGTGAATCTTTTGTAATCGATTGCAGGAGGTGGGGTCCTGAAGGCTTTTAAGTGCCAGTCTTCATCAGACCTAGGTTAGTTTCCCACCTAAATTTGAGAGTGAGTAATTCATCGGGGTCAAATTCAGAATTAAAATCTGAGTATAGGGTGGAAATCATTCTCCTTCTCGTAGACAGTAATCGTCTAATAGGAGAGATTGAGGTTAGTGGGGAAGAGACATGAAATTGAGAAATAATAGCATGTCGCAATTGTAAATAACTAAAAATTAGAGGAGATGGGCAGATCAAAATCTTGTTTTAACTGGGCAAAAGATTTAAGTGCCCTGTCACAATATATATATGTCTCAGTGTAGATTCACCTAATTTCCTCCATTACAAAGTTTATGTAATTCCTGCAGATTGCCAGGAAGGTGTATCAGGGTCATATCGCTCTCACCTAAAATATTGTGAGCCAACGACCATATCTCTATTGCCTGTCTGATAATGGGGGCTACTCCCTGTCCTCTTCTGCCGGCTATGAGTGTCTGAAGACCCCGACTGCTCAGCCAGGAACCCCACCAAGGCACTGTCTCTTGGAGCTTTCATCCAGTCATTACTATGCTTATTTCCAATACTCAAACACTGAATGCTGCGTTATATAAATAAATGTCAAATAATAGGAATAATATTATTATCTGTTATTAGTGTATTAGAGAGATTACAGAATGAATATGTTTCTGTGATGAATGTATGTTTACTTTAAGCAGGAAATATTGACAAATAAGATTCAGATACAATCAATCCAGAGATGATGATAACAGAATAAGGATTGTGCTGGTACATGTAGCCTTCCACATACTTTCCACAGGAAAGCTTTTGACAGTGAGATCGTGGCACTACCGGCGGTGACCCTTTGATAGATAAGGAGAAGTCCTATCTCCAATGAAAACACCAGATTTCGTCAGGCTTTTCTCTGGTTGATAAACAGAGCCCGTGGCGCGCAGCTCTGTGTACAGTGTAAGTCTGTGTAGTGTTGTCACAACGCAAGTTGCAAAGTCATCTGGGAAAGGCTATTGCCCAACAGTAACATTGCTTCATCGTGTACCGCAAGTAGCTGGGAATTCCCATGGGCTTCTTCTGTATTGTTCTTTGAATTCATATTCTTCATAGTTTCATTTTGCAACACAAATGAAATATTTCTGTATAAAAAAAAAGGTTTCCCTGACCTGTATTTTATTATCATTACTATATAATTTATATATCATTAATAAATACAGCAGCACAGTACAATATTATACATACATTATCTTCCCACATTGCAGATGGACTATGTTCTGATAAATAGGGACCTATGTCTGGTGATATGTGTGGGAATTAGAGGTGGAACTGGTGAGCTGTGGGCCCCCGTGCAGGAAGGCGGGGAGGAGGGAACCGGGGCCCACAACCCTCTACATCTGTCATGCAGCGGGCCCCATTATCTCCATGGGACCGGTGCAAGGAGGCGGGAATGAGGGAACCCGAGGCCCCCAACCCCTGCATCTGCCATGCAGCGGGCCCCATTATCTCCATGGGACCCGATGCAGGGAGGCGGGCAGGAGGGAACCTGGGCCCCCAACCCTCTGCATCTGCCATGCAACGGGCCCCATTATCTACATGGGCCCCAATGCACTGCACCTGCTGCACCAATGGTAGTACTGTCACTAGCGGGAATAGCCCAAAGGAGGGAGGAATATGTCCGTCAGCAGCCTTCTTCTGCTGTAAACAGAACCTGCCCTTCTGGGAAATCCAGCATTCCTTCCCTGTGAAAGAATGATTCATTTTACTTTCGTTTTGTCCCAGACACGGTCACTGCAGAATAATCAGGGGGTCTGTGCTGGTGTAAGGGTCTGATAAAATAAAGCATAGAGTTTGGTGAGAGCCCTATGAGAGGACAATACCAATATCCACAAGAGCTTTTTTTCCCTTTAAATGAATCCTTTGTGGCTGTTAGTGGCATATTCAATTGTCCGTGTTACACTGCGTTAAAACTATTACCGTTATTACAGTAATTCTAAGTCGGATTTCAGCTCGCAGCTCAGGAAGCCAGCGTTAAAGGTACCGTAATAACGGTAATTACGAGCACTATGACGGTAATAGTGCGCATGCCGAGTTACTTTTCCAAGTAACGGGGACAATTGAATATGCCCCTTAGGATGTTATAAATCTCCATTCCACCCCATCTCTGAATGGATGTTTATAAACGTCTAGGAGGTCCAGTCTGGGTTCCAGCTACCTATCAAATAAAATCTTGAGAGTGTAAGGTCGGAGCAGACTGCCACTAGCCTGACCTGGATGGTGATCTCTGAGAGGTATCTTACTGCATTTAACTGAGCCCTAAGTGCAGTTGAGAATAAAGTGAGGGAGTCTGAATCTGAGTGTGAGAGAACGTTAACGTGAAGGCTGCAGTGTAAAGCAAGCAAGGTGGAGTGTGAATGAGTGTCAGCTCCTCCGTCAAGACTTATGTTTCATAAAGTACTACTGCCATGGGACGTGATAGTACAACTTGAATTGATTTAATTTTAACGGCATCATAACCTAATGCAACTAAGTGATTTGTGCTGTGAATTGAAATACAGGAGACTGTATATAATGAAATTGTTAATGATTATTTATTTAACAAAGCTAACCTGATACCCAGTCATTTCCCTGGTGGTATTGTGCACCCAGGGGCAAAGCTAGCAGTCACCAGGCCTTAAAGCAATAATTTTTTTGGAGGGGAGGTCTCTTCGATGTATATCTGCTCAGTGGGCCTGTAGCCCCAGACTTCTGAGCATGCATGGGATCCATCAAAGTGAGACTGAAAGCCCAAATAGGGCTCCACTGGGCACCACCAGACCCATATCAGACATGTGGGCGGCCACCCCACTCATAATGCCCCTGTGTTCACCCCTACACCTGCTGCTGCACTTGTTAACAAATTTAGGGAGGGATGCCTGCTAAATTCAACCCATAAGGGATTTGAGAGACTGAGCCGAGTGGTTGGCTGATCCAGGTAGGCAGGGGTTACACTTATGCTGTGTTATTTAGAATCAAGTAGTGCAATATATATCATGTTAATGTGCACTTCCTGTCCTTTGTTTAGAACACTGTAAGCAGTGGTTTTACATAGCAAAGTAAGTTTAACTCCTTGCAGTCTGTTTACATTCAGGGGCCTCAGCGGTTAATCTGCAATCACCCAGGAGTGAGGGACAGGAAGGGTTGTACTGAAAGTTGGTGAAACAATAAGAGGAAATGGGAGTAGTGTTATCCTGGGCTATAAAGTGACAGATAGGAGAGTGTGAGTTTAGAGACCTGACTGACCGGCTGTGTGGAACCTGCTCTCAGACAGATGCTGTAAGTACATTTCTCCTAGGAGGGGTATTAGCTGCACTCTATGGAGCTAACAATCACTGCGCTGAAACAAGTGTTCCTACATATCTGCAGTGACTCCGGATTACTTAACTCCGTATTCATAGGGTTACACATCAGGCATATGATCAGATCATCCTTTTCTTCCTTTAACTTATATCGATTTTTAAATAAAATGCTCAATTTATGTCTCCCCTCCCAGAAAATATGTCACATTGCCTCTCCAAGCTATAAAGCAAGAGATGCAGTAAGCACATTGGTAGCATTTGTCACAAGGCAGATGGACAATATTAAACTAAACTATTAACTTGGTAAAAGTCCTATCTTGAAGTTGTAGCATTGTGAAAATACTGTATGCAGTAATATTTTAGGAGCTGGTTATATACAGATATAATACATGATTAGTATATTATAATAGTAACAAAATGCAGAATTACAGTGGCTGCTCATCTGGAGTTGTAACGTCAGCGATCCCTCCATGGAGATATAATCTGGTTTTATGGCGTCGTGGTCGGTCTTGAAATTTTTAGCTGGAATAGTGGGTTTGGGTTAAGTTTTATGTAAGTGTATTGGGGTCTGGTTTGGAAGTAGGAGAGAGGAATACCAGCATGTGCACCAATCATCTCCGAATTGCTTGTTTAACGTGTAGTAGAGGGGCCCCCAGTATTGGATTAAGGCTGCTAAGATCTCTCTTCTAAATGTCTGGCATTGAGATGGTGTTTTGGATCCACGGCAGCAATATGGCTTTGTGACATTAGACATTTTTGTCTATACACAGAATACTTGGTTGCATTGTCAGGCAGCCAAATATAGCACATTATGGAAGTACAATCAGAGGATAAACGTGATGTTGTGCTACCATGCTGGGCCATCTATCCAGAAAGCTTGGGTAGATACATATTGTCATAGGCAGTGGAAGAGGCCTACATCATCATCATCATCATCTATTTATATAGCGCCACTAATTCCGCAGCGCTGTACAGAGAACTCATTCACATCAGTCCCTGCCCCATTGAAACTTACAATCTAAATTCCCTAATATACACACACAGACAGACAGAAAGACAGAGACAGACTAAGGTCAATTTTGAAAGCAGCCATTTAACCTACCAGTATGTTTTTGGAGTGTGGGAGGAAACGGAAGCACATGGAGGAAACCCACGCAAACACAGGAAGAACATACAATCTCCACACTGATAAGGCCATGGTTGGGAATCAAACTCATGACCCCAGTGCTGTGAGGCAGATGTGCTAACCACTGAGCCACTGTGCTGCCCAACCGTTCCGTATTTTGTGGAGGTCCTCTCTGAGGAGAGGTCAATCGGGTGTTTCCTCTTTGGTGACATATAAGCCTGGTGAAAGATTTTGTATTCCATGCATCTATAGTTACTGGCTGAGCAGCACGGTGGCTTAATGGTTAGCACTTCTGCCTCACAGCGCTGAGGGCATGAGTTTGATTCCCGACAAGGGCCTTATCTGTGTGGAGTTTGTATGTTCTTCCAGTGTGTGCGTGGGTTTCCTCCCAAACTCCACAAAACATAATGGTAGGTTAGTTGGCTGCTGACAAAATTAACCCTTGTCTGTGTGAGATGTCAATTCAGATTGTAAGCTTCCATGGGGCAGAGACTGATGGCAAACATTCTCTGTACAGTGCTGCGGAATTGGTGGAGCTATAAATATGAGAGATCCCTCATATGAGCACCCTCATTTTTGAAAAGTGTTGAGTCCACTTTCTGATTCCTGAGTTAACACTTGTTCAATTCTTGTAGAAATGGCTGAAGTAGTGTGTAAGACAATTTGTATGAGTGAGTCTTGGGGCTAGATTTACTAAAGGACGATTTGGTCAAACCGCCGGTTTTTGGCTATTTTTCCAGCGGTTTTGAAACCCCTGGATTTACTAAAGCCCAAACCGCCGTTAAAACGGCTAGAATTGACATTCTTCAAAACCTTTACAAATCATCATCCTGATTTTTACGATGAACATACAAACTACAAGATTTACTAAGCTGGGGTTTTCAAACTGCCACAAAACAGCCATCCAAACAGCCAAAATGAAAGAGGTGGCTGTGAGTGGTGAGATTGCTCAAACTGCATGCTGCCATTCAGAATATATGCAGAAGCATCAATCATATATACATTATTGAGGCAATCATTATTTATTTATTAAGGTGCAAAATTAATTCATAATTTACTTATGAGGAAAAAAAATAGAAAAAAAAAATAAGGGGACAAAATTATTGAATTATTATATTATTCTGCCACTATGTAATACCAAATTGTGCAACAAATATAATATTAATAATATTAAGTGATTGATAACAGTGAATATTATTGTTTTGATTGCACAATTTGGCATTACCTAGTGCCAGATTAATATAATAATTACATAATTTTGCCCCCTTAAAATTTTCATAAGTAAATTATAAATTAATTTTGCACCTTAATCAATAAATAATGATTGCCTCAATAATTTATATATGATTCATGCTTCCTCTTATGTTCTGAATGGCAAAATAGCTCAAACAGCAAGCAGTTAGCCAACCAGAGGCAGGTATTTAAAAACCTGTCTTTTGGATGGGGGTTTTGATAGCGGCGGTGTTGCGGTTTCCAAACCGCCACACATTGCCAGCCATTTCAAATTGCAGACTCAAATCGCCGTATAGTAAAGGCGTCGGTTTGGACCACTAAACCGCCAGCAATGGGTGGTGGTTTCAAACCGCCACCAAACTCGATTCTTAGTAAATCTAGTTTCACTAATTCATGATGTTGTTCCACAACTCAGTGGAAAGTATATATATATATATATCTAATATATAAATGTCTAGTGGCGTGTGTTAGTCTGTCTGTCTGTGGAAAAAATAAAACCAAGCTGCAGCGCCACCTGCTGGGCAGAGTTATACACTGACCTACTAAATTCTTAGTGTGTGTGGAAAAAAAAAATCAGAAAGGGCTGAAATTTGGTATACTAAGATGTTTTTAATTTGTTAATTTAATTTGTTAATTGTTAAAAGTGTTTATAAAGATTTAAAAAAAAATATATATATATTTCTTGAAGGAGAAGTGACAGTTGGGAGTGGTTGGTGGTTGCCGGGGGTGACAGTGGGGAGTGGTTGGTGGTTGCCGGGGGTGACAGTGGGGAGTGGTTGGTGGTTGCCGGGGGTGACAGTGGGGAGTGGTTGGTGGTTGAGGCCTGGGCTATGGCACAAATGCATGACAAGAACCTTTTTAACACCTTAAGTAGCTTGATTTGACTAGAATGCATGAGTATCATGCACGGGTTAACTTGTATGTATATATATATATATATATATATATATATATATATATATGGTATATATATAGTATGCTGCTTGCATAAATGGGAAATTGTGGTGGGGTAGAATGCTGTAGTTCACTGGGGCCTCATTGTATGAGAGAGGTTTGTGAGATGCATCTAAAAGGTCTTTAAGTTTAGTGATTCCCATATAAGCTCATTCATCAGTGGGGTGTTTAGCTTTAACTTTTTGAATTTCCGAGTTCCCCACAAAAGGGAGACTGTGTAATGTAATATTTGGCAGACTACCTCGGTGGGCTGCTGTTGCAGTTTGGTTATGCTGATACTAGTTTTACAGGTAGACAATTTGAACAAGTTGCATTGACCTAAGATATTTTCTCGACAGGAGTTTAAGTCTCTGTGACTTGCTGGATGACTGTTTTAATATTGTGGGTGTAAACTTTGTTATGATGTGAGGGGATGCCACTCCCAGGTAGGTCAGATATTTTTGGGCCCAGTGAAAGGGAAAGTTGTGTTACCAGCCTGACCCAACCAAACATTGCCAGGGCTTCAGATTTAGCAAAGGTTATGGATGGTAGACCCCGAAAAAAATGCAAATATATGATCTGTACTGCTAATTACGGGTATCAACTGCTTAGGATTGGAGGTAACGTGAATAAGAGGAAGTCATCAGCAAAACATGTAAATTTGAGCTCTCTGGTTCCATATTTATGCCATGAAGTCTGTCTAAAGTGTCAAGTAACGGATTAAGGGATGAGCGGTGGACAACACAACCTACTTAATCTCTGCAGCTAAAATGGTTTAGAATTAATGTTGTTACGAGTATTTGGTGCGTAATTGGTTTCGGAAGATCGAACTAAAGAGTTGGAATTTTGTCACACGTTTATCAGCATCAGTGTTTACTATAATGTTGTCTCTAAACTTGGCCAAAAGTGTGGTGGTGATAGTTGTTATTGCTGTCTAGATACCACTGAATGTGCATGTCTAAAAAGCCTCATTCTGTGGGTGAGACCAGACGTGGCCAAAGAGGTTGCAGTCTATTGGTCATTTTTTAGTAAGAGTATTAAAATTTCGGTTAAGAGGTGAGGTAGGTTTGTAATATCTTGTTGGGGTTGACCATGAATCTGGCTTTGTTCCATCTATCCTGTGGTTGACCTGAAGAAGGATGTGGTTGGATATCGAGTGTCAGATGTTGTAATATTCTGCACTGGAACCATCTGGTCTGGGAGGTTTACTAATGAGTTGATGTTATTGGTGGATTCTGTGTATGGCAGTAGCGACCTTTCCTCTGCTGAGAGTTTCGGTGGGTTAGATTACTCTAGGAACTTTAATCCCTCTTTCTTATTGTCCTGTTCTCTTGTGTAGACTTTTGTAGTATTGCATAAATGTGTCACATATTGTAGTGGGATCTGTGATGTTTGCAACTGGTTTGCCAGATTTATAACCAAATCAATAAAATGTATTCTTTAAAATGTTGTGTTGTCTTTGAGCTATTTTGGTGAGCAGAGTGTCATGAATATGTTTAGCATGGAAACAGTTGGTCTTACCAGGAGCATTGTTTGATCTGTGTTGTAGATATTATTATTATTATAAACATTTATTTATATAGCACCAGCATATTCCATTGCATTTACCCAGCATGCTGCTGTGAGAACAATGCTAAGGTCTGAGAGTTTGTTTGTGACGCCTTTGGTCTTACTATGTATATAGGATATGATATGTCTTCTCAGCTTTGGAGGTATTCCCAAAATAGTGTGGTATTGTCTAAGTGTTCTATATTGTCGGCAAAGTTGTGCCCCATGGATTGGAGATGTCGACGGAAGGTCTTGGATGGGCTCAGATGCCCAGGGAATCTCCTGCTCCTTGTAAATTGTCTAACAGTAGCCCATTGTGGATATTAATGGATTTAGGGGTGCGTAGTCAGAAACAATAATATAGTTCGTTCCCCTTTCACATGTAGGGAAGAGATGTTGAGATATAAGAATATAGTCTTTGTTGGAGTTTATCAGTTATCGCGGTGATAAATTCTGTCATATGGAAATGTCAGGGCTTTTTGTCTTTATTCTCAGTACATACAGCACAGCTCCACCCACTAAGATCATCATGGCGGCTTCCAGTCAGGAGATGCTGAGATTGTACAGAGATATAAGTGATATAGAATACCAATGTATCCCTTTCACATGTATCAATGTCTATTACCGGAAGTTTTAAAACAGGTGTTTAAATCTCCTTTCATGTAAACACCACAAAATAGATAACTGATTAGGAAATGATTGCAAGCTTCCTTGACACCTAGGTCCTTCCTTCTGGTATGCATTAAGTACTTCTCCTTGTAAATTACCAGCCAGATAGTATTAGAGTCTGAGTATGTTTTTCTCCTTCTGTTTGTAGAGGATGGACGTGCTGGGTCAAGTTTTGCAAATTGCCAAGACAATCTACGACCTATGTGAACAGTCCAGCTCCAACAAGTCGCAATGTCGGCGTCTGGAGAAGCGGATTAAAATGCTGGTGCTGACTGCTCAGGCGCTGGAGAACCAGCAGAATAAGCCTCAATCACTGCAGGCGGTGGAGATGGAGCTGGTGGTCACTCTGGACAACGCCAAGTGTTGGGTCATTAAATACTCCCATAACGCATGGTGGAGGATGATACTTCAAGCCAACAGCATCAAGGAAGAGTTTGATTTGATCAATGACCGTCTCGGGGACGCAGCCAGCCAGTTATGTCTGTTCCTGGCAGCGGAGCACAGAGAGAACTTGTCTCGTTTCTTTACTGAGCATACCAGGAAAAGGCAGAATCAGAAAGATATAGAAGAAGACTTGAAGGAGCTGAACAATTATCTAACTTGTAAATATCACTTTTTAATTGTGCCAAATAGACCTTGGGGTGATATACGCTGAAAACGTTATTCTAACTGCGCTTAGATTTCCTGCCCCCCATAATTATTATTATTATTATTATTATATTATCTACATTGTTGCTGTTATAGAAGATACAAAAGCAATACTGAATAAGGCTGTAGAAAGAACCAGACAATATACAGGCAGGCAGTGCATTTCCAATTCTGCTAATAGGCCTATCAGTCCCTAAACCCTTATTAACTACTTTGATATAAAATAAAACTGTATTTCTTTGTTCAGCCATTGGAATCCAATTTGAGAAAAATAACCCCCATAAAAAGGGGATGCAGTTGCTCACAATGAGCGTCTGCCACTGGATGACTGTGACCTGTTATGACCAAGAGCCCCATTAGCCAATCACAAGCAATTAGCCTTGTGATGGTTAGGGGCTAAGGGTAGTCTCTGTCGCTCCAGGTCAGACATTCAGCAGCGTGCACTCATAGAGAGTAGTTACGTCGACACACAGAGGATGTAAAGAGAACATTTTATTATATATTATAGATGTTTATGTTACTGTTTTATTCAACTAAACTTTGTTTTGCTATTGTGGAACAAATGTTGCAGAATGCACAAGCAGTCATTGATTGGAATGGCATGCTGGTGCTTGTGGTTCAACAAGCATCAACATTGCACAATAGCTGCAGCAGTTCCTCAATGGTTTAGGCAGAAACAGATGGGAAATCAGCCCTGCTCACTAAACTTTTAGTTTTGCGCTAACCTTTCCAGTTTGCCAAATACCGCACTTGCCTTTCAAGGTCTGCTGAGTAGGTGCTTCCACTGAATTGGATAGAACTTTTGGGTGCATAAATGCATATAAAGCTTTGTCGTGTGTCCTTAAATTTTCACCTATTGCACAAGACTGAACTGGTCCTATTATGTCCCATTAAGTTTAGCTACAATATGGATTGCAGCGTAGGGTGGGCCTTGTAGAACACATTATGAACGGCTTGTAGGTCCACAGCTAAGTGACCCTGGAGATTACCTTGTTACATCAGAATAATGTCCTCTCTATGATGTGATACTAATGTATGTATTATTCGGTTTCCTACAGCTTGTGTGTCCAGCATATCGGGAAAAGTGGACGAGGTGGCCGATGGAGTGAGTGACATTCTCCGTGAGATGGAAACAATAAGAGCTGCATGTAAGTGCTGCCGACACTACAACATGGTGCAATGTGCACATATGTGCTGTAACCCCTAGCAAACAATCATATCTTACATCTTATTCTGTATAGTAGCTGTGGCCAACCCTTGGCTCTAAATGTGGCTCCCAACATTATCGATCAGTGGTGCCTTCACCTGCACCCTCCAATCTTTACCTCCACTTTGTCGTCAATCAAAGAATAAGACTGACAGGGAGCAGCAGACATCCATGTCACATGATGTCCTCTGCACACCACAGGGCGGTCACGTAGCAGTGCTGCACAACCAATCGGAGGAGGGAGTGCAGTGTGCTCCCCCTCCTTCTTCTACTCTGAGTCTGTTGGAAAGGCAATAGGGGGATGTCACATGAGCATGTTAGGGGCACGTGGCCAGGTCTGAGTTTAGCGGGACATGTGGGAAGATCTGCATGGCATGGTTCTTTGTGGTATCTATAGATATTCTTGGCCATCCATGCTGTAAACTCTGATAGAACAATGTTATATGACATCTACCCTCAATGATTGTGTGAATTCAGAGCCAGCAGACATCACTAGTGACCGCCCACTTTATAAATACTGTACATAAAAGATTATAGAGCAGACACAGGCAAAATATGACTTTCCAGTTATTGTGAGGCTGCCCCCCAGCATGCTGGAACTTGTAGTTTCATGACAGCTGGAGAGCCACACATTTCCTACGTTTTTAACCTCTGTGTAAGCAAAGTTTGCTATTTAATAATAAGGTGATAATAATATTCCAATCTTTGTAGATTAGAATATGTGTTCTGGGCACCAACGTTAAGATTGTAATTTACATTGGGCGCATCTCTCAGTGTCTCCATTCTGTAACAGCCACAAATTAAGCTTTAGGGCTAGATTTACTAAGCTGCGGGTTTGAAAAAGTGGAGATGTTGCCTATAGTAACCAATCAGATTCTAGCTGTCATTTATTTAGTACCTTCTACAAAATGATAGCTAGAATCTGATTGGTTGCTATAGGCAACATCCCCACTTTTTCAAACCCGCAGCTTAGTAAATCTAGCCCTTTGTCTTTAAGAACTAAACCCCAAATTGTAAATGCATTGATGACGCATGCCCTGACATCCCACTGCAGTTCTGTGAAAAAGTGAAGTTGGTGTGAGCAATTCTCCTTCCCCATTCCAGGTAGTTGGTATCAGTTCTGGTTTCACACATGCCAGAATGATGCAATATAGAAAGGCCTTCTCATAAGCAATAGCTACTTTCTCTGAGCTTAGTAGTATACACACATTCAGTTCTTTCAGTTATATTCACCCAGTAATACACCAATGCTTGAAATGTTCTTTAATAGAGTACAAGCGGTAATTGCCTAGCTTTTAGTACATATCCTGAGTGGAAATTAAATTGTTCCTTGTGTCTGCAGGTAAGCGCTCATGCTGGGATATCACTGAGATCCGAGCAACAGATCTAAAGCGCGGGGCGCTATTGTTAGAGAAACCCAGCCATCTTCTGTATCAAGGACAGTACCACAAGAGCCCAGTGGCTATCAAAGTATTTAAGGGACAACTTCTCAAAAATGAAGAGTAAGTTACTCTGTTAAAGATACAAGCCCTAAAGTGAAATGGAAAAAAACATATTATATATGATTTCTAAAGTGAAAATGTCTTCTCTTTACCAGTTATATAAGAAAAACATTCCGTTCCGAGAGTGAAACCATGAAGAGATTTGAATGTATAAATATTTTACGGCTTTTTGGAATTTGCATTGATAATTCAGGTAAGGAAAACAAACCGCTCATTCGGGTTGTGTTACGACAATTTCCTGTCTCTGGTTCCTGTCAACATCTCTCCTCTGTGTCAGGTACAGAACCCTGTTAATCGCTGTCCTAGTTTCCTGTCCTCATTCTCCCTTCTCTCCTCTGTGTCAGGTACAGAACCCTGTTACTCTCTGTCCTAGTTTCCTGCCCTCATTCTCCCTTCTCTCCTCTGTTACAGGCACAGAACCCTGTTACTCTCTGTCCTAGTTTCCTGTCCTCTTTCTACCTTCTCTCCTGTTACAGGCACAGAACCCTGTTACTCTCTGTCCTAGTTTCCTGCCCTCATTCTCCCTTCTCTCCTCTGTTACAGGCACAGAACCCCGTTACTCTCTGTCCTAGTTTCCTGTCCTCATTCTCCCTTCTCTCCTCTGTTACAGGCACAGAACCCTGTTACTCTCTGTCCTAGTTTCCTGCCCTCATTCTCCCTTCTCTCCTCTGTTACAGGCACAGAACCCTGTTACTCTCTGTCCTGGTTTTCTGTCCTCATTCTCCCTTCTCTCCTCTGTTACAGGCACAGAACCCCGTTACTCTCTGTCCTAGTTTCCTGCCCTAATTCTCCTTTCTCTCCTCTGTTACAGGCACAGAACCCCGTTACTCTCTGTCCTAGTTTCCTGCCCTCATTCTCCTTTCTCTCCTCTGTTACAGGCACAGAACCCCGTTACTCTCTGTCCTAGTTTCCTGCCCTCATTCTCCTTTCTCTCCTCTGTTACAGGCACAGAACCCTGTTACTCTCTGTCCTAGTTTCCTGTCCTCATTCTCCCTTCTCTCCTCTGTTACAGGCACAGAACCCTGTTACTCTCTGTCCTAGTTTCTTGTCCTCATTCTCCCTTCTCTCCTCTGTTACAGGCACAGAACCCTGTTACTCTCTGTCCTGGTTTTCTGTCCTCATTCTCCCTTCTCTCCTCTGTTACAGGCACAGAACCCCGTTACTCTCTGTCCTAGTTTCCTGCCCTCATTCTCCTTTCTCTCCTCTGTTACAGGCACAGAACCCTGTTACTCTCTGTCCTAGTTTCCTGTCCTCATTCTCCCTTCTCTCCTCTGTTACAGGCACAGAACCCTGTTACTCTCTGTCCTAGTTTCCTGCCCTCATTCTCCTTTCTCTCCTCTGTTACAGGCACAGAACCCCGTTACTCTCTGTCCTAGTTTCCTGTCCTCATTCTCCCTTCTCTCCTCTGTTACAGGCACAGAACCCCGTTACTCTCTGTCCTAGTTTCCTGTCCTCATTCTCCCTTCTCTCCTCTGTTACAGGCACAGAACCCTGTTACTCTCTGTCCTAGTTTCCTGTCCTCATTCTCCCTTCTCTCCTCTGTTACAGGCACAGAACCCTGTTACTCTCTGTCCTAGTTTCCTGCCCTTATTCTCCTTTCTCTCCTCTGTTACAGGCACAGAACCCTGTTACTCTCTGTCCTAGTTTCCTGTCCTCATTCTCCCTTCTCTCCTCTGTTACAGGCACAGAACCCTGTTACTCTCTGTCCTAGTTTCCTGCCCTTATTCTCCTTTCTCTCCTCTGTTACAGGCACAGAACCCCGTTACTCTCTGTCCTAGTTTCCTGCCCTCATTCTCCCTTCTCTCCTCTGTTACAGGCACAGAACCCTGTTACTCTCTGTCCTAGTTTCCTGTCCTCATTCTCCCTTCTCTCCTCTGTTACAGGCACAGAACCCCGTTACTCTCTGTCCTAGTTTCCTGTCCTCATTCTCCCTTCTCTCCTCTGTTACAGGCACAGAACCCTGTTACTCTCTGTCCTAGTTTCCTGTCCTCATTCTCCCTTCTCTCCTCTGTTACAGGCACAGAACCCTGTTACTCTCTGTCCTAGTTTCTTGTCCTCATTCTCCCTTCTCTCCTCTGTTACAGGCACAGAACCCCGTTACTCTCTGTCCTAGTTTCCTGCCCTCATTCTCCTTTCTCTCCTCTGTTACAGGCACAGAACCCTGTTACTCTCTGTCCTAGTTTCCTGTCCTCATTCTCCCTTCTCTCCTCTGTTACAGGCACAGAACCCCGTTACTCTCTGTCCTAGTTTCCTGCCCTCATTCTCCCTTCTCTCCTCTGTTACAGGCACAGAACCCTGTTACTCTCTGTCCTAGTTTCCTGCCCTCATTCTCCTTTCTCTCCTCTGTTACAGGCACAGAACCCTGTTACTCTCTGTCCTGGTTTTCTGTCCTCATTCTCCCTTCTCTCCTCTGTTACAGGCACAGAACCCTGTTACTCTCTGTCCTAGTTTCCTGCCCTCATTCTCACTTCTCTCCTCTGTTACAGGCACAGAACCCTGCTACTCTTTGGTGACTGAGTTCTGTGAGAAAGGGAACTTGAGAGAACTTCTGAAAAGAGAGCCGGAGCTGACATGGGAGCAGAGAGTTCTAATGTCTCTGGACACTGCCAGGGCTCTATACCGGTGCGGTATTTTATTTGTTATCTCAATTTCACAATCACAAGTATTTATATCATGAATAAGATCCAACCCTCTTGGACTTCTATAGATAAGACCATTATGACACTTTATTTATATCCTTGATCTTGACATACAGGTTACATCAGACGGAGATAAAAGCCATTCTGCACGGGAGTCTGAGTAGCTCCAAGTTCCTGGTGGATGGGACGTACTGTGTGAAGGTAATAGACAGCCCCAACCCAGATTCCTCTACCATTACCCAGCATCAAACTGCAGCATGTAGGACCAGCCAGCAAAGTTTTTTGATCAGTCCAAACCTGTTTACCAAATATGGACTGATTGAAATAATAAGCACTATATACAATACTGGGCCTCATTTATTAAGCATAAAATGGGCAGCGCGCAGCTTAAACTTCTCTTTCATGGCGCTGTACGAGTCTATCTGTACCTAGAGATCTGCCAGAGCACAAGGGTTTGTAGAAGAAGTTGGTGATGTTTTTGGAGGAGCAGAAGTTCGCACTGATGGGAGATGTGCAGATGGGGCGTTCCTTGCTAAGAGTAGGCATGCCCGTGGATGTGACGTCATTGATGTGATGTTTATCATTTGCACAGTGCACCTGTTCAGGCTTTCCCACCTCTCCGCACACCTAGCTGCCCTTCTAGGTCGCGGAGGCATCTCCTGATTGCGAGCGTGTGGGCACGGGCATTGATGTGTGCTGGGCAGACCATATAGGTGCACCAGCGTGAAACCAAGTTGTTGGAATCAACCTGTTTCCAGAGCTATTGTTAAAGCCCTTACTGTAGTTATATAATTTGATCACTAGGTGGCACTGCTATAGTGTATATATGGTTAATAACTTTAACTCTGTCGAATGAGCAGGTAATATACGAGCGGGGGAAATGATTCTATATACAGAGCAATGTTACATGAAATTAACTAATAACGATAGTACTTTTTCAAATGTGTTTATGGGAAACACTTTCATAACTGAACTTACATGTTAGAGCAGTAAATGAGACTCCAGAGGAATGGTAATGATATTATGGGTACTGGAGCCTGATCTCTTCTAACAGGATATAAACTCATGTGTTGGATAATAGATTATTGTTCTGGACTTTGCAGCTTTCTGGATTTGAGTTATCGAAGACGGAGTCGTCCATTAGGAAACCATCTAACGTGGAGAAGAGGAAGGAGAGCACTGAGCTGGCGTACATCGCTCCTGAAACCTTGCAGGACATAAATGCCTATGATAAACGCAGTGAGATTTACAGGTCAGATCCAGAAGGAGCTGCACTTATTATTGCCTTCATAATATATACAAGTCAGTCTAAAGGTCAACTATTATAAAAGAGAATCTATCAATTGTCTACACACACTGGGGGCAGCTATTGTGGGACTGAGAATGCAGATGTGACATCACGTTTTGTGAGTTCTCAGAATGATGGTCTGAGCTGTGTGTAGGGGAAGAGTCAGGGCCAGGTCAAGCAGTAGGCAGAGCAGCTGGCGGCCTTGGGCATATCTAGGCCTGGGGACGCAAGTCCATAGCTCCTGTTTTGGCGTATTAGCAGGAGAGCTATGATGAGAATGAGAAGGTTGGGTTTTTTTCTGGCTTGTTAGTTCATTTAGGGCCACCTCTTGGATTGTAAGCTCTTTGGACAGGATCATCTTTACCTTCTTGTCATTGTATGTACTCTATTTGTATACAGCAGAGTACTTTGCTGGCACTCCATAAATAAAACATAATAATAAGCACAGGGCTACACCAATCTGGTAGGTGTTAAACTGCATGTGTCATTTTTACCCAAGGGCCGTTTTCTCTCTGGTCTCAGCGCTGTTGCTTAATAAGCAGAGCATAATACCTACCATCTTCTTTTCCAGCCTCGGTGTGGTGATTTATGAAATTGCAACAGGAAAACTCCCATTTCAGGGTAAGTTCTGCTACCCCACCCTCCATTCTGTTTCACAAAAATCAATTCATAAAGGGGAAATCACAGGTTTAAAAACTTTTACATGTCACAGTTTAGAATGTTTCCATCTGTTGTATCAGGGATTCTTGGTTCCTCATTCATTGCACAAGACTGAGGTTAATGTGGTCAGTTAGGACATGTAACTCTGTTATAAAGCTGGGATTGCACAATTGGTTTTATAGAAGATGTGTCTGTTACCCTTATAGACCTGCCGGTCACGGAGAGCACCCTGGCTGCCATGCAGCAGAAGCTGGCTGAGGAGGTAGATGCTGAGCTCTCTGCTTCCTGTCTGCCTGTTTTACGCGACCTCATTAAAAGGAGCTTGCAGAAGAATCCTAGTGGGCGCCCCTCTGCTGGAGGTAACTAGTTTTACACAGTTATTCTGACTTCAGACTGAGCCCTCCGGGTGATATTATAATGTACAATACATGCAGAACATTCCACATCACATGCCATCATATGTCGCTGTATACAGCCCCATAATGCTGCAATATATAGCCCCATAGTACCGTTGTATGGCCTCAGGTGTCTAATATTGCCAGCATATAGTTTCCAAATGTCAGCAAACAGCGCTATGGCCAGAGCAAACACCCTACTACGTCCTCCCATACTCGCTCCCCAGTGCTGACTGGTTACAGAGGCTGCTCCTTCGCCTGAACGCTACTCGGCTGACGTTTCCTTGTGACGATTAAGCTATAGTTAGCGTGCTGCATGTAACTTTCTATAAGCAGGTGGAGCACTCCGGGTAATGAGGTTGGCTTATGACGCTAGATGCCCTAATCCTCACGGCAGACAGAGCAGATCTGGAACAGATCGAAAAAAAAATCAGTCTGTTTCAGAAGATAAAAAGCGCCACCCTCTGCATTTATCTATAGTCCTGCCTATGTGGCCCTGTGTCTTATTTATACACAATTGTGATGAGTGTCTCTAGAAATTCTTCCTTGTCTTTGCAGTTCTTGTGGACCAGCTGATGGCTCATTTGAACCAGAGAGAGTCCTAAAAATCTTCATTATAAATCTGTGAGCCTCTCGCTGTGAGTCTGGTTACACAGAACAAGGAGCTCCTGGACCGTCACAATCCATGTTACAACGTCTGGCTGCAGAATAATCTTCAGACACAGTGTTTGTATGTTCATCCTCTGTACAGTCTGTAACAAGCTGCACATACTGTAAGTGTGCTGTTACCCATAGCAACCAATCAGACATTAGCTCTCATCAGTCTGGTGCAGTTACAGCAGACATTTAATTAGTCGCTATGCGACATATTTACATTTGCCTGAGCGTCTCATATGAAGCAGGGTGATCCAACTTCATATTCCAGCATGGCACGGTAATGACAGATTATCACAATTACTGTGACATGAAGCAAACGCAGCACTGCGCCGAAACTGATGTTACTGCTTCCTGCATTTCTACAACTCATGAAAAGTAAATGTTTCAGTCTTGTAAACTTTAATGTGGAGCAGTGGTAATATGTGATAACCTTGTGCTTCTGGTATCACATCTGTTAAACAATCACATCTGGCCTTAAAACTGTTACATTTATGTTATCTGCACTATGGAGCCACCCCCCTCCTTTATTACTACAGATCTACTAAGCCCTGGATGATTCGGAGCTGCAGATCTTTATCATCTTAGTGTTGTCTGTAATATTCTTCAGAATACAGTGTATCACCTAATCACTATATATCGAAATTAAATAGTACTGAATCATAGTGATTGATTGGCCAGTAACTTTTATGAATGCTTAATTAATTTGTTTATATACTTTTTTATGTGTCAGTTTTAATATTAAATGTATTCGATTATATTGACAGGCGGACTTATTGTGTATTTCTTATACATTGTTATATACATAGATTGGTAAGAAGCAGGCGCTGGTACACAGTCTTCAGAAGACTAATTCCCTTTATAGGAGCACTGAATGATTGACTTCCTCTAGGAACTGTTTATTAGAATTATCAACTCTGAGTATATAATTCATGATTGTGGTTATTTTGAAATAGATATTATGAAATTATTTAATGAAAAAGATGGTTGAGCTCACTATCACTATTCCTGACAAATGAAATATATTTATGCACACACAGCTGTCTCCCCACTCACAGCAGAGGTACAGATATATACTGTAAAGTAACAGAGAAATAAATCAAGGTATTGAAGTACAAAGTGCAGGTTATTGGGGTGATCTTTGCAGAGGGCAGGACCTACGCTCCTGAGTACGATAGACCCAAGGGGTCCCCCTCTCCTGATATCTCCTTTATGACAATAATCAGGCGATGTGAGACGCAGTCACAAAGGGAAAGAAATTAGAACAACAAAATATTAAATGGTCATTAAACCTGCAATACAAATTGATCCAATAATGGAAGATTTACAAACTCAAATGTAATACCTCACAGGAATCTATTGTCCTCTGTTATCAGACAACAAGCCACACAAATAAGGATCTAGAGGGAAAGCAGTGCACTACAAAAGAGGAAACCAAAACTCAGAGGGGACAGAGACCAAGAGTTTGGTTGTGATAGGATGACCAAGGGACCCATACTTGTGGAAGATGCAGAGGCGTTTCATTGTTTGCTTGTTATATGCTCCATTTGAGATACACCTATCAGCTACAAAAATTAAAACCAGCTGCCTAATATTGTGTAGGTCCCCCTTGTGCCACAAAAACAGCTCTGACCCGTCGAGGCATGAGCTCCACAAAACCTCTGAAGGTGTCCTGTGATATCTGGCACCAAGACGGTAGCAGCAGATCCTTTATGTCCTGTAAGGTGTGAGGTGGGGCCTCCATGGATCCGACTTGTTTTTCCAGCACATCCCACAGACGCTCGATCGGATTGAGATCTGGGGAATTTTGTTCCTCAAACCATTCCTGAACAATTCTTGCAGTGTGGAGGGCGCATTATCCTGCAGAAAGAGGCCACTACCATCAGGGAATACGGTTGCCATGAAGGGGTTACTTTAACAGGTACCACCTACCCAAATGTTTGGGTAGATGGTACGTGTCAAAGTAACATCCACATGAATGCCAGGACCCAAGGTTTCCAAACAGAACATTGCCCAGAGCATCACACTGCCTCCGCCGGCTGCCTTCTTCCCATAGTGCATCCTGGTGCCATCTCTTTCCCAGGTAAACGATGCACACGCACCCGGCCGTCCACATAATGTAAAAGAAAACGTGATTCATCAGACCAGGCCGCCTTCTTCCATTGCTCCATGGTCCAGTTCTGGCGCTCACAAGCCCACTGTAAGCACTTTCGGCTGTGGAAAGGGTCAATTTTTGTCTTGACACTCTCAGTTACGTAGTCTGATTGTGATAGGATGGAAATTGGCATTTAAATGTTAAGATAAGTCTTTCCCCAGATATCTAATATGGGATGGGTGATCACAATCTCTGATGTCAAGGCTTTTCTCAATATTAATTTCTCTAAATACTTGCAGAAATAGTGAAAGACTGCCAGGTTCTTCCAAAGGTTTGGAATCCTGAGATTAATCTAAATGAGAACTAACTTGCCCCTCATGAGTATATTATAATATTTGTATTCCCTTTTATGCCTATTACAATGCTCCTTACGTCTAACATTTATACACCTCTACTGAATGTTGCTGTACTTCTGTATTATGTATAAACAAAATGTGATACATTTTATCTATGTAGGTTACATATGTATCTGTATTTGCACTATTATTACCCTCCATTGCCCTTCTGTCCCACTCTTTTATTTTGCTCCCTCTCACCTTTCGGGTTTAAATACAAAATAAAATAAGAATTTGAATCACAAACAAAAGAGAATTGCAAACAAAAAAAAAACATTCTTGATTTCTCCGCCCTTTGATATATTTCTGCTAAAGCAGGCAAGATTTTAGGAGAGAAACTGAAAAGTGTTGTGAAATAAAAGTTGGACGCTGGACTCTGTGCCGTTTATACTTTGCATCTTCTGCCAACATCCATCGGTGCACAACCAAGGTGCTTTGCTGGACTCATCGGGGCGCTTTATAAATGACCTCTGATCGGCTACCACCATAGTGTATATAACAGTAACAGCATCAGTGCAAGCACAAAGGTGAGTTGGAGCTAGTCCCATCCTCTGTAGCTATAAATTAATCAACAAACACAGCTACAGATACTGCCTGCTCCCTAACCATAGGAAGAACAACAGCAGACAGCCGACAGGATGTTACATACTGCCCCCAACATTTGTATTCTGGGCAGAGCCCACCCTACACCCTGGTCAGCAGCAAATATAACCTCTTAACATTTTTCTCTATAGTCTAATGTGTGAGCAAGTCTCCCTCGGCCTCGTTCTCTCATCTCCCTGCTTTACACACAGTAATTCTGCTATCAGCTGTAACTCACATGACTATACATGTGCCCCCAGAGTGACAACGTGGGGGTGCCATAAATCAGTAGTGTTACACCTTGACCTTGCTGGTACCTAGCACATTATACCACATTCATTTACACACTCGCCTTCCTTTTTGCCCCAGTCTGGGTGGGATTTTTTTTTATAAATGCCCAGCCAGGAGGATGGGGCCATAACTACTCTGCACTCTTTTATTTTTCTATTTATTACATCTTTTTGTTTGTCACTTACTTTTTTGTATTTTTTTCTCTTGGATTTTAGGGGTGCAGGCACACCCTTATGGGCTCTATCCTTGACCATCTAGGCGGGGCTGTGTGGTCCTTAGGTTCCGGCCCCCCTGAACCACCATCGTTGCTCACCCTTCTGGGGGTAGGCCAGTTGTCATGCCCTGGGTGGAGCTTCAGCGGATCCCAGGGGCAAAAGGGGCCCCCCTGGTCTTGCGTCAAAGGGATTCTGAAGACCCTTGCCCCCTAAGGGACCTTTGGGGTCGCGGACTATGGCAACGTTACACACCCTCTGTGCACACTGTTTATTTTTTAACTTATGTCTTGCACTGTTTCCAGGCTTTGAAATAAAAAAAAAAGCTACAAATGGGTTAAGTGAACGCAAAGCCTTAGAGTTATGTGGAAACTTCCTGATTTCCAGCCAGGGCACATTCTTGCCTTCCATATGTATACTTTTCTATACTCCAGATTTATATTTTCAGTGCTTCTGTGCATATAGAAAGCGAAAGTTAAAACACCTCATTTACAGAAAGCCTGTGCTTTCTGGGAAATGCATGCAGATCCCACACTGCTGGGGGAGGGGACATGCAGATCACACACTGCTGGGGGAGGGGACATGCAGATCACACACTGCTGGGGGAGGGGGCATGCAGATCACACACTGCTGGGGAAGCAGACATGCAGATCACACACTTTTTGGGGGAGGGGACATGCAGATCACACACTGTTGGAGGAGGGGACATGCAGATCGCACACTTTAGGGGGGAGGGGACATGTAAATCACACACAGCTGTCGCATATCTGCTTTAAGTTTAGGAATAGTTAAGGGCGGAGGTTCCTGGATAGAAAACAAAGTAGGAGTTTCATGTCCTGCTAGATTCAGGAAGAAAGAAGGAACCAGGAGTCACACTTGTAAATATCTCCATTAACAAGGGAAGTGGATTATACTCTGCACAAGTTGACACTCTTTAGTGAGGTGAGTTCCCCACATACCCTCTGACTGTGGGTGATAATCCAACACTCTATACACATGGCACTTATACTCCTCTCCAGCAATGAATCTCTCAACCAGAGTTTCCACTTTCAAATTCCAGATTTCCTGGTCTAAATAGTAAATATACACATATAAGATGTATGCTTTGTATCAGCAGCTTACTGTATGTGCCAGGTTTACATCAGCCGTACACTTATACACATAACCAGGTCATACGCATAACAAAAGCTTTTAAACATTGTTTTAATAGAGAAAAAGGCATTCACCATTATGTTTGATTTAAGTCACATAAAAGCCTCTAGAATACAGCAGGCATAATACTCCTTCTTACATACAAATGAAAGTAGCAAAAAAAAATATTTTTAAATTATTATCACAATGAAGAAAGCACCTATCAGATTCAGAGACTAATCTGCAATCTGCCAATCAGCAGCGGCTAACTAGTACTGGCGTCATCGTCATCATCAGTGTGTATCTGCACCAGCCCTCAGACACCCGCAAGTCATAGGTCTACTGACGGGCATATATGTGTCTAGGTGCAGGTCTGCGTCCGTTAGTAATTAGCCTCTTCAGACGCAAGCATGCACAAGTGTCAGATGCAGGTATATCTGCATATACCTGGCCTTTATGTAGGCATGCATAGTACAAATTTGCAGATTTTACGCTATGCAACCCTGCATCAGGCCCAATGTGTTCTATTATCCCACATACCCTAAAGTTGGTTAATTGGCTGCTGACAAAATTAACCCTAGTCTGTCTGTGTGTTAGGGAATTTACACTGTAAGCTCCAGTGGGGCATGTGAATGACAAACATTCTTTGTACAGCGCTGTGTACTTGGTGGCGCTTTATAAATAAATGGTGATGATGATATATATACTGAATATAATAAAATTACATATTTCAAATTACAATTAGTGACATTTTTAATAACAATTCTTTTCTTGTTTACACATGAATGAAAATATGTTACTTTATTGGCCATATGTTACCAGGTTATGGATGAGGTCTATCCACATTTAAAGCAGCCTAACGGGCTCCTTGGGAGCCAATCTGTTGCTTTTATTGGTCCATCTATGGAACGAGATCTTTTACATCCATCAAAAAGATTTGGAGCTGCCAAATCCTTTCATTTGCTATTATTTTAAAAACTACAACTAGTTTCTCAGAAATTAAAGTATCAAGTGTTTGATCTTGTTTTAGAATTCAACATTTTTAAAAATTATATTTTTCATATTAAATTATCTATATTTAAATTATATTTTTATTATTACTAGAAGTCATCTTTACATCTTGCAATATAGTATCTTTCTTATTCATAGTCAAAAGAGTACTCCCATCTAGCTGACATGTTCATTGGCTCATTGTACTATGTAGTGGGGATAGCCTTTCTCAAGAAAACTATTCAACATACCCCTCGCTTCTGTAGTAAAGGTTTTATCTGAAGAACAATTTCTCTTCAGACATAACAATTGGCCCTTTGGAATATTATGCTTCCAAGGCCATAATGTACACTATTCTAGTGATGGTAATTATTAGTATCAACTTTTTTCTTGGAAAGTGGATGTAACAATCTTGGAACTCTGAACTGACAGAGTCAGTTCCAGAAAGTTTGTGGAGATTCTACTATATGTATGAGTGAAAATGTATTTGTGTTCATTGGTACTTAGATACAAAACTGAGTGATGAGCGTTCCTCCCTATTCCAAATGAAAAATAAGTATCTATGTAATGGTCATAGAGAACCTAGTGTGCATCCCAGCCTCTGCCCCAGATGTACCGGGACTCAAGGTCACCCATAAACAAATTAGCATAGCTGGGCACGAACCTGGTTCCCATGGACGTTCCCATCACATGTAAATAATAAGAAAGGTCAAACAGAAAATACTTGTGCATGAATATGAAAAAAAATAGCATCAGTGATAGATTTACAGTGTCCTCCGAGATTCCACTCTCATTTCTGAGATGATCGCTAAGGGCATTCATCCCTTCGAAATGAGGGATGTTGGTATAATGAGACTCTACATCCATGGTAAGGAAACTGTAACCATCTTGCCAAACTATGTCATTGATTAGGTTGTCATCTAGTGACACCATGCAGGCCTCACCAACAGTAATACACAAAATGATAATTGCTCAATCAATTTATAAGTAATGTGGGGTCCTCTTTTGCTCTCAATTTGAACAAAAACACATGAATATATGTCCCAATGAGGGCACTGTTTGTAAATACCATGCTATTCACAGTGCTGTGAGATAGTGGATGGGTTATCATATGTGTAAATGTGTATAACTAAGGCTAAGTATGTAGCAGGGAGATAAGGTCCATGATGCTCCAGGACCAGGTGACTTTTATTCACTTGTCAGCGTCCCTTGAAATAATAAAAAAAATCCCCCTTAACTTACCTTTTAATCGGCTTGTTCTCCTGTCCTCTTCTCTTCTTTTCTCCAATTCTGTGCTGCTGATTGTTCTTCCCGCGCGGGTGTCTCCTCTGTGCTGCGCTCCGCAATGGATGTTGGGCGTGATGACATCACGCCCGACATTCACTGCGAGCACCGCACGGAGGAGGAGACAAGGGGGGGAGCCAGCTGACGTGACCGTGTGACCGCAAGGTAAGTATTTTCTTTTCTTTTTTTTTTTGCAGGATTTTTTTTTCCATTAACAGTGCTGCCCCCTTGCCACAACCAAAACTCCGTCTGGGCCACATTTACAGGCGTGCTGGGCCGCATGCGGCCCGCGGGTTGGACAACCCTGGTCTAAAGGGTATAGGCCAGGTACTTTGCAGAAAACAGGAAAAGTCATCAGTGGAATGCTAGGAAACATTTAATGAGATAATGAGATTATGAGACAGGTGTTGCAGGTATAAATAGGCATGCAACAGCTGTGGCAATTAGCTGCCATAGGAAAAATGGTTTACTGCTGCATTGCTGAAAAGCAGGTAAAGAGAGCTGCAGAAATCCTGGTTTAAGGGACCAAACTGCACTAGGATATCAGACTTCAGGTCCTCAATCCTAACAAGAAGGTGTAAAAGGTGTCCAATTGGCCATATAGGTCCACTCTCAATAACCAGAACCTCCACAGCATCCTACAGGAAGACTGTGAGCTAAACCTCACCTGGTCCATTCCCCATTAATATACTCTCACCCTCAAACTCTATAGAAAAGACTGTAAAAACAGGGACACTGGCAATAAAAGAGGCACACAGTATCACGAAATACAGCATCATTTGCAGCCACTTAAATTACCTGCCTGATATTAATAAAAGGTTGAAAAGCAAATATGGGAGATAGAGAGGAACGGAATGTATTTTAAAGAAAAAAGCAGGAGGGTATAAGCCAATCATATGAAGGCGAAAAACAATTTATACTGGTACCTAAGAGGTTAAAGAGTTACCATAAGGTGACTTTTAATCCTAAACCACCCTCATACCAGGTAGTAGATTCAAGATATACCAACTTCAGCCTGCAGCAGATAATTTTTCAAGGATAAAACTGTTGTGGGAAGAAATCATTAGGCAAATTACGGCTGCGACCAATCAGAATCTCTCTAACAGCCCAGCAATGGATGTTTGCATTGGAAGGTTTCTAAGCTATCATACGACATGGGACACCCTGGGTGTATGAATTAGGCGGTGGGTATATCTGTCCTGACTGATGCTTAGGAATGAAAGTTATCTTCTAGCTGGAGTTCCCTTGTAAGACATACCACATAAACCATTTTATTTTGAATGTCAAAGCAGTGAAGTGGGGTGAGGGTTCTTGTCACTGAAATGGCTGCATTATATAAGTTGCTTAAGTTTAAAATAAGATGAAATCTTCCATCAGATCCAAGTTTACAGCATCTTGTTACTTCATTATATATATAAAACCCCAAAAATATCATTGCATGGAGAGAAGAAACATTTGCAGGGTTACTTTACAGTCACAAAATGTTTTGGGTATTAGAAGAATAATCAAAAACGTTTCAGGCTGATTTCCTATTGTGTTTCTCTCTAATACCTTTAGGAAGATGGAGTTGGTAAAAGGTGCCTTTAGTGTTGCAAAAACAATTTACGATCAGTGTGACAATGCTGAGAACAACAAGAAGCGCTGCAATCGTCTGAAGAAGAGGGTTGAACTGCTCCTGGTTCCTGTAGAGAAGCTGAGAGACGACCCAGACAAATCTAAAGAGTTGGAAGCTACTTTGTCGGATCTGCTGATTAATCTGCAAAATGCTGAACGCTGGGTGAATAAATACACCAGGCGAGGGTGGTGGAGAATGCTTCTACAGGCCAGTGGCATAGAGAAAAAGTTTGCTCACATAAATGATCGGCTGAGTGATACAGCACAGGTTTTACACGTCCTAATCAATGTGGAGGGCAGAGCGGAATTTCTCAGATGCTTTAATGAAGAAAGCGTGAAGAGGCAGAATCAGAGAGATATTATAGAGGATTTAGCCAAGCTGAAGCCATTAATAGAAAGTAAGTCGGTGGAAAAACAAAATCTATAAAGTGTAGGGATGTGCACCGGCCACTTTTGGTGCCTCGTGTTTTGTGTTTTGGATTTGCTTGAGGTTTTGGGTTCGGATTTGTTTCGCAAAACACCTGACGAAAGGTTTTGGTTCGGATTTAAGGTTTTGGATTCAGATTTATTTTGAAAAAAACATAAAAAGTGTTAAAATCAAGTTTTTTGGTTTATTTTCACTCCTACGCTATTATTAACCTCAATAACATTCAATAACAATCATTTCCACTAATTCCCAGTCTATTCTGCAGAATCAGTGAACTTTGTAATATTGCAGTACCAATGGACTTATACTGCAGGATTGTTTTTGGATATTTTTTTTTAATTTCTTTTTTTTATAATTATTTTTTTTATAACTTTTTTTGGACTGAGCACAGCACAGCACAGCACAGCACATCACGAGATATAGCAGGACAGAGGACCACCTAACACAACCACCCTCTACCCTGATCAATGCCCGAGTGAAGATGGCGGCGGCTAGCGGGGAATTTATAGAATATGAGTATCGCGAGATCCGACAGCGGGATTATGACTCAGAGCCTCGGTTTCAGTTTTGCAATTGGCGGGAATACCCGGATCTGTCTCGGATCCAGCTCGGATCAGCAACGTTCGGGTGGGCTCGGATTTCAGATATCCGAGCCCGCTCATCTCTAATAAAGTGCTGTGTTATTTGCACACAGCAGACTTCACTTGTGAATCGCCTTTGGTTCTGCAGCAGTGTGACTGGATGGTCCACCCAAAGACCACCCTCATTTCTCCTAACTCCTCCCATTAGGTGGGACAAACTCCTACTTGTCAGGGAATGCCGCCATCTTGCTCCACAATCACAGCCATGCTCCTCTGTTGTAAGTGAGGTCTAATGGGAGCAGCAATACTGTGGGCTGCGTCGTATTCAGTCTATCCATCACTGGGATCCAGCAACATCACTGAGGCATGAGCCACCAAGCGCCTCATTTTTTTTTTTTTTTTAACTCTTTTTATTTATTTTTGAAAGAAAAAGAAAGCAGATCAATAGTATCAAGGACATTGTGCACAATATCAGTTACATACATTAGTAAGTTTTGATACAACTGAGAGTCTCATAACATTTTAATACAATCATTCAGCATCAAGTGTTATCACAATTAAAATAATTGCATTCCTTGTGTTATGAGAAAAAATATATAAATATAATTTACCTTACCAATACCTATTTGCAAGTGTAATTGTCCTGTTAGAATAATTAGTATGCATGGGATACTAAAAGGGGAACAAACACAACCAAAAACAAATAATCAAGGGGAGGAAAGGGACGGAGGGATTGATAGTTGTCTCTATATATTAGCCACAGAGAGGGATGTAGGCCCCTCTTTTAACAACCTAAAGTCCTCGAGGGGTGTAGTGAGGACCAGGGAAGAGGGGCATCAGGACAGCATTTTTCTCTCCCCTTTTTTTTATAGGGTTTAGGCATATCTTATCAATTATACTCAGTTAACGCAATTGTCTAAGTAAGTACCAAGTAGTAAATTTGAATAATTTAAAAATATTTTACTGAACTGTATGTTCTAACGATTCAATATATGTTCCCCACTTTTTCTGAGATTTCACTCCACCTTTTTCTATGTCAGGAACAGTAGCTCTCCTGTCTAAGTAAATTATATCTAATATCTCTGCTTTAAGCATTCCAAGGGTAGTGCCTCATATTTTAATGATGTCTCTAAATACTAGTGAAGTGATAGGCAGTGTTGAGCACACAACATTTTTCTTCTTTTAATTGCTTAATATGTCAGTATAATATTCAATATGGCACTTTGAGAATTGCGCCTTTAGATAGAATTTGGCCAACATGTAAGCCTCTTCATAGACAGCAGTGGAAATAAGAGTAATCCAGGCTATTCAGTATACTTACTTTACAAATGATGCATCACACAGAAATAGCAGTACCCTTGTTTTAACCTGTTCTAATTTGTCTACTACAACATGTGTATTTAAGAAACTGTAAATACACAATTGCCTTAAAGGTTCAATAAAAGCAAAATGATAAACAACGTAACTCCATCACATTGATCCCGACTACTCCCTTATTCCACTAACGTTGCTCCCAATATCTTTCAGTGGGTAGAAGCTTCGTACAGCGCGTTATTCATGAGTGATATCAATGCTGAAATGTGGAGTTTTACATATGTGTAACTGTCGACTATACATTCAATAATGGCTGGAGTGAGGTTATTACCCCTCTGTTCAATGCTTTGTATGTCTCACAAGCTAGAATTCACACACTCATTTTGAACATTTATTTGATGCAGGTGACATAGCTGAGCTAAGATCTGTAGGTGACAAGGTGGACTCCACATATAGCGAATTAAAGAACTTTCGAGAAATATGTAAGTATAACTGATTACAATATGTAACGTTCCTGTAACCCTGAGACCATAAAGCCAGTGATCAGATGAGAACAGAAAAGGCAATAATTAGACGAATGATCAGGTGCAGGACAGTGAGGTTACCAAGATCCCCAAAACAACTGAGAAAAATTCAGGCAGCAATTAGAGGAAAAGTCATGTGCAGGATAGTTATGTGACTTATAAACAAAGAAACAACTGAGAAAAGTGCAGGAAGTGATCAGTGGAACAGTCAGATACATGACAGTAATGTGATTTGCATATCCAGAAACAACTGAGAATAGTCCAGGCAGCGATTAGTGGAACAGTCAGATAAAGGATAGTAAGATTCCTGGAGATCTGGGTCACAACAGAGAACAGACCAGGCAGAAATCAGGGCACCAGTCAAGTGCAGAACAGTAAAGTAACCCAAATCTCTAGGAACAACTGAGAACAGTCCAGGCAGTAATCACTGAAACAGATAGGTGTAGGACACTAAAATGACTCAAATCCCTGGAATGCTGAGAATACTCCAAGAATAGATCTATCGGATGAATTAGGTGTCAGACATTAATATGACCAAGATTCCCCCCAAATTATTTAGGACAGTCTAGGCTGAGATTAGTATAACATTCAGTTACAGGACATTAATGCGACCCAGATCCAAAGGAACAACTGAGAACAGTCCAGGTAGCAATTAGTGGAACAGTTAGGTACCAGTAAGTAATGTAACCCTGATCCCCAGGAACAACTGACAATATTCAAGACAGCAATTACAAACATAGTGGTGTACGACAGTCATGTTACAAACCCCACCCCAATGCACAATCCTTGGTTCTGTACTTGTGCACATCACCACTCTTGGGAGATGCCTCTGCAAGCGAATAAATGTTCAGAGGTGGACTATCCAAAAGTGTAAGTGTAAAATCAAAGTCAAAGTCTAACATTCTACCACTTAAGAACCTTCCCTAAAACACTACTTGGTTTAGCCTCATCTATGCTTTATTGTATTTATGAGTGAAAGGGGGCATTGAGACATTTATTATTACATGTGGTGCCAAATTTGTCCCCTTAAAAGTATTGGATAAGACCCACAAACCGCAGCTCTGAACTGGTGCAAAAATGAATTGTTTTGTGGAGTGGGAAAGGCTGTGCTGCACACAGCAGGGAATCCCTGTGCATGGGACGTTTCCTAAGTGACGTCTACTATGGTTCTACAGCTTCCAATTGTTATCAGATATAACTAGAGAAACAATAAACATGAGAAATGTGGCTCTATGTGAATATACTGCACATCAAACTTGTTTCATCAATCCACGGAAACATAACAGGACTCCTCTCATCATGTTATAATTATGTTTTATGGTTTCACAGTAAATTCAGGCATTGCCAGACCATGGGATATTAAAGAAATTCGAGCTACAGATCTGAAACGTGGAGACTTACTGGGGGAACCTGGTCTGATGAAGGACAGCCACAGTCTGTACTTAGGAGAGTACCACAAGAGTCGAGTGGTGATCAAAGTCTTAAAGGGCCAGCTGAGCAGAGATGATGTGTGAGTCACCCAGTGTCGTTCCTGGGCACAGGAGAAACATAGTGTCTCAGAAACACTTTATCGATATCAAGAGGTGTCATTGCAGATGTCTGTTTTTTTCACAGCTATATAAGGAAGACATTCAATTCCGAGACTCAGACTATGAAGAAATATGAAAGTCCAAACATTTTACGTCTTTACGGCATCTGCATTGATAATTCAAGTGAGAAAAACCAGCTGCCCATCCATTCTATGTGCTTCTTATCCTGTTTCTGATCATTGCTCCTTGTCCTCATTCTCCCTTCTCTCCTCTGTAACAGGCACAGAACCCTGTTACTCCTAGTTTCCTGTCTCTGGTTCCTGTCCTCATTCTCCCTTCTCTCCTCTGTAACAGGCACAGAACCCTGTTACTCCTAGTTTCCTGTCTCTGGTTCCTGTCCTCATTCTCCCTTCTCTCCTCTGTAACAGGCACAGAACCCTGTTACTCCTAGTTTCCTGTCTCTGGTTCCTGTCCTCATTCTCCCTTCTCTCCTCTGTAACAGGCACAGAACCCTGTTACTCTCTGTCCTAGTTTCCTGTCTCTGGTTCCTGTCCTCATTCTCCCTTCTCTCCTCTGTATCATGCACAGAACCCTGTTACTCCTAGTTTCCTGTCTCTGGTTCCTTTCCTCATTCTCCCTTCTCTCCACTGTATCATGCACAGAACCCTGTTACTCCTAGTTTCCTGTCTCTGGTTCCTGTCAACAATCTCCCTTCTCTCCTTTGTTTCAGGCACAGAACTCTGTTACTCCTAGTTTCCTGTCTCTGGTTCCTGTCCTCATTCTCCCTTCTCTCCACTGTATCATGCACAGAACCCTGTTACTCCTAGTTTCCTGTCTCTGGTTCCTGTCCTCATTCTCCCTTCTCTCCTCTGTAACAGGCACAGAACCCTGTTACTCCTAGTTTCCTGTCTCTGGTTCCTGTCCTCATTCTCCCTTCTCTCCTCTGTATCATGCACAGAACCCTGTTACTCCTAGTTTCCTGTCTCTGGTTCCTGTCCTCATTCTCCCTTCTCTCCTCTGTAACAGGCACAGAACCCCGTTACTCCTAGTTTCCTGTCTCTGGTTCCTGTCCTCATTCTCCCTTCTCTCCTTTGTTTCAGGCACAGAACCCTGTTACTCCTAGTTTCCTGTCTCTGGTTCCTGTCCTCATTCTCCCTTCTCTCCTCTGTATCATGCACAGAACCCTGTTACTCCTAGTTTCCTGTCTCTGGTTCCTGTCCTCATTCTCCCTTCTCTCCTCTGTATCATGCACAGAACCCCGTTACTCCTAGTTTCCTGTCTCTGGTTCCTGTCCTCATTCTCCCTTCTCTCCTCTGTAACAGGCACAGAACCCTGTTACTCCTAGTTTCCTGTCTCTGGTTCCTGTCCTCATTCTCCCTTCTCTCCTCTGTAACAGGCACAGAACCCTGTTACTCCTAGTTTCCTGTCTCTGGTTCCTGTCCTCATTCTCCCTTCTCTCCTCTGTATCATGCACAGAACCCTGTTACTCCTAGTTTCCTGTCTCTGGTTCCTGTCCTCATTCTCCCTTCTCTCCTCTGTATCATGCACAGAACCCCGTTACTCCTAGTTTCCTGTCTCTGGTTCCTGTCCTCATTCTCCCTTCTCTCCTCTGTAACAGGCACAGAACCCTGTTACTCCTAGTTTCCTGTCTCTGGTTCCTGTCCTCATTCTCCCTTCTCTCCTCTGTAACAGGCACAGAACCCTGTTACTCCTAGTTTCCTGTCTCTGGTTCCTGTCCTCATTCTCCCTTCTCTCCTCTGTAACAGGCACAGAACCCTGTTACTCCTAGTTTCCTGTCTCTGGTTCCTGTCCTCATTCTCCCTTCTCTCCTCTGTATCATGCACAGAACCCTGTTACTCCTAGTTTCCTGTCTCTGGTTCCTGTCCTCATTCTCCCTTCTCTCCTCTGTAACAGGCACAGAACCCCGTTACTCCTAGTTTCCTGTGTCTGGTTCCTGTCCTCATTCTCCCTTCTCTCCTCTGTAACAGGCACAGAACCCTGTTACTCCTAGTTTCCTGTCTCTGGTTCCTGTCCTCATTCTCCCTTCTCTCCTCTGTATCATGCACAGAACCCTGTTACTCCTAGTTTCCTGTCTCTGGTTCCTGTCCTCATTCTCCCTTCTCTCCTCTGTAACAGGCACAGAACCCTGTTACTCCTAGTTTCCTGTCTCTGGTTCCTGTCCTCATTCTCCCTTCTCTCCTCTGTATCATGCACAGAACCCTGTTACTCCTAGTTTCCTGTCTCTGGTTCCTGTCCTCATTCTCCCTTCTCTCCTCTGTAACAGGCACAGAACCCTGTTACTCCTAGTTTCCTGTCTCTGGTTCCTGTCCTCATTCTCCCTTCTCTCCTTTGTTTCAGGCACAGAACCCTGTTACTCCTAGTTTCCTGTCTCTGGTTCCTGTCCTCATTCTCCCTTCTCTCCTCTGTATCATGCACAGAACCCTGTTACTCCTAGTTTCCTGTCTCTGGTTCCTGTCAACAATCTCCCGTCTCTCCTTTGTTTCAGGCACAGAACCCTGTTACTCCTAGTTTCCTGTCTCTGGTTCCTGTCCTCATTCTCCCTTCTCTCCTTTGTTTCAGGTACAGAACTCTGTTACTCTCTGATAATAGAGTTCTGTGAGAAAGGGACCCTGAGAAAACTGCTCAAAAAAGAGACAGACCTGACATGGGAGCGGAGAGTTCTAATGGCACTAGATGCTGCCAGGGCTCTATATCGGTGCTGTATTTAATCTCTTATCTAAATTTAACAACATAAGTATTTACTTAAAGTTCTAACTTAGGGGCCAGAACTGGAGATAATTGGGAAATCTCATATAGATAAAACCATTACAATTGGCTTTATTTCTAATCATGATCTCGATATACAGGTTACATCAGACGGAGATAAAAGCCATTCTCCATGGGAATCTAAGCAGCTCTAAGTTCCTGGTGGATGGGACGTACTGTGTCAAGGTAAGAAAAGAGATTCTTACAGTTACATCCCCCCTCTCAGTTTCAGTACCATATTCTGTAGTGCAGTACAACTGAGCACATACAGGATTGTGGTTTACTCATACAAACCGACTGATAGATAGATAGATAGATAGATAGATAGATAGATAGATAGATAGATAGATAGATAGATAGATAGATAACAAGTCATGTAAGAGCATTGCCTGGTTGAGAATTATTATTATTGCTTTGTTTTAGAGAATGTGCTTTTTGTATTGGGTATAATTGTATTCTAGAAAGAAGCTTTCCAAAGGCAATAATAATCAATTGTGACCAATAAGACAGTCACCTGTAGACTAGAGAGAAAAGAAGCAGAGCAATCACTGATCGTTGTGCCGTTACAGTCTGTTATATGAACACTAAGGGCTAGATTTACTAAACTGCGGGTTTGAAAAACTGGGGATGTTGCCTATAGCAACCAATCAGATTCTAGCTGTCACTTTGTAGAAAGTACTAAATAAATGAAAGCTAGAATCTGATTGTTTGCTATAGGCAACATCCCCACTTTTTCAAACCCGCAGCTTAGTAAATCTAGCCCTAAGACCTTAATACAACTGTCAGAGACACTAAATAAGAAACATACCGAAAGCATTCTTGGAATGTCTTATAGTTGCTCATCCAGCCCCATATTATTTGCACAGTTATCCGGGTTTGAGCTCTCAAAGACTGAATCGTCTATGAGAAGAAATCCGGTAAAAAGAGCCACAGACAGCAGCGAGCTGGTGTACATCGCCCCCGAGACCTTGCAGGACATCAACGCATACGATAAACGCAGCGAGATTTACAGGTCAGTGCCGACAATTAGTCACAGATAATGTGATGCTGAAAAATGTTATGTGAATGCTTCAAGTCCTTGACAAAACATAATAGACTAAATTATCTGTATTTTGTTTGAACATCAATCAATTGCTATTTGAAATATAAAACCCAGTGCAGCTGTAAACATAAGACATTTACTAAAATATATCCACTATCCACATTTGAACGTCACAACTGTCGGCAGGTGTGTCCCTTATTGACGGCACAAACATTACCTTTACCTCCAAACTACAGGACTGCAGGAGACTGAAGCAATGGACTTCTGCAGTTTGAGGGAACTCAATCAGTGAGTGCAGCAACACTACTTGTGCCAATGTCAACAACCATGAGAAGGGCACAGACACAGTTCAGTCCTCTCTGTATCTCTGTTAGGAGCTGACACAGCGTCGCTTGAACTATTCCCACTCTCCAATACACAGACATGAAGCTGTTACAGCACTTACATTGTTAAGGGCATTGCTTGATTCGGGTGGGACATGGGTGTATTTACTGATTAGGAATATCAGAAGGTAAAGGGTAAGGGTGGGGGGTATTAGGTAAAGTAAACATTTTAGATATTATTAGCATCTAACATTATCTCTGCAGCCTTCTAATAACTATCTAAAGTCAGAATTAAGTCTTAGTTTTACGATATAAGAAAAGTGGGGGCTTATTTCTATTTTAAGGACAAAGGTGTGGTTTATAGGATGACATCACACAGGCCAGATCTTACTGCAACATTTTCACCAAAGGAAGGAAGAGTAAGAGCACCCAAGTGTGTATAGCTAAAGGAAAGACTTACAGCTGTACCTCTGTTCAGAGAGTTACCTCCCAATGTTCATCACTGGTCAGGGAGTTACCTCCCAGTGCTCACCTCTGGTCAGGGAGTTACCTCCCAGTGCTCTCCTCTGGTCAGGGAGTTACCTCCCAGTGCTCACCTCTGGTCAGGGAGTTTCCTCCCAGTGCTCACCTCTGGTCAGGGAGTTACCTCCCAGTGCTCTCCTCTGGTCAGGGAGTTACCTCCCAGTGCTCTCCTCTGGTCAGGGAGTTACCTCGCAGTGCTCACCTCTGGTCAGGGAGTTACCTCCCAGTGCTCACCTCTGGTCAGGGAGTTACCTCCCAGTGCTCACCTCTGGTCAGGGAGTTACCTCCCAGTGCTCACCTCTGGTCAGGGAGTTACCTCCCAGTGCTCACCTCTGGTCAGGGAGTTACCTCCCAGTGCTCACCTCTGGTCAGGGAGTTACCTCCCAGTGCTAACCTCTGGTCAGAGAGTTACCTCCCAGTGCTCTCCTCTGGTCAGGGAGTTACCTCCCAGTGCTCTCCTCTGGTCAGGGAGTTACCTCCCAGTGCTCACCTCTGGTCAGGGAGTTACCTCCCAGTGCTCACCTCTGGTCAGGGAGTTACCTCCCAGTGCTCACCTCTGGTCAGGGAGTTACCTCCCAGTGCTCACCTCTGGTCAGGGAGTTACCTCCCAGTGCTCTCCTCTGGTCAGGGAGTTACCTCCCAGTGCTCACCTCTGGTCAGGGAGTTACCTCCCAGTGCTCACCTCTGGTCAGGGAGTTACCTCCCAGTGCTCTCCTCTGGTCAGGGAGTTACCTCCCAGTGCTCACCTCTGGTCAGGGAGTTACCTCCCAGTGCTCACCTCTGGTCAGGGAGTTACCTCCCAGTGCTCTCCTCTGGTCAGGGAGTTACCTCCCAGTGCTCACCTCTGGTCAGGGAGTTACCTCCCAGTGCTCACCTCTGGTCAGGGAGTTACCTCCCAGTGCTCACCTCTGGTCAGGGAGTTACCTCCCAGTGCTCACCTCTGGTCAGGGAGTTACCTCCCAGTGCTCACCTCTGGTCAGGGAGTTACCTCCCAGTGCTCTCCTCTGGTCAGGGAGTTACCTCCCAGTGCTCACCTCTGGTCAGGGAGTTACCTCCCAGTGCTCTCCTCTGGTCAGGGAGTTACCTCCCAGTGCTCACCTCTGGTCAGGGAGTTACCTCCCAGTGCTCACCTCTGGTCAGGGAGTTACCTCCCAGTGCTCACCTCTGGTCAGGGAGTTACCTCCTGTCACGGGCACTAGGAGTTGCTTACCCGAGTTTCACCAGATGGAACTCTGCTAGAGAGGCGGGGATATGGCACGCACCTCAAAGCAGGCAGGTGAATGATTGGAGCGACACAACAGCAGGAGAGTAGAGATAGTCTGAGGAAGTCAGCGACTTGCAGCTATGGTTAGAGGAAAGTCAGCGACTTGGAGCAGTAAACTGGAGGCTGAAGATAATGTAACACGAGGAGTGGACGTGGATAGGTGATGGTAGGTAGAGGAGGAGTCAGTGGTCTGCGTACAGCAAGTTGTACCACTGCAGTGATGGGAAGAATAGTACTGGTGCAGGTAGGAAGCAGGGTAGTCGGTGGTCTGCATTCAGCAAGTTGTACCACCGCTATGGTGAGGAGTCTGGTCCAGGTGTAGGTAGGTAATAGGGAAGTCAGTGGTCTGCGTGCAGCAAGTTGTACCACCGCTGTGATAGGAGGACTTGTCCAGGTGCAGGAGAGTGAAGTTGAGAGGCAAACTGTGGCTGTATGGGAACAGCGCGAGTAGAGCAATGTCTTGTGAGGCAGAGATGGAAGGCACAATGCATAGTCTGTATGGAGTAGATGCCTTGCAGGGAGGAGAAGCTGGTCACAGCAGATATGCACAATAACGCTAAGTAGTAGCGTGAGGAGATATCGTAGCTTGAGTGAAAGCTTGTCCTAAATGAAGCAATGCAGTAACACAGTCTATATGGGTACTTGTACCCTGTGCAGCAAACAACAATGGATACACCTGGTATGCGAGCAATAGGCAATAGTCAATAGTCAGTAGAGCATACCCAAATGTGTAGATCCGGAATCAGCTGAGAAGTGAAGCGTTGTAGCGGTATGGGAACCGCAGCTGAGTTGAGCAGGGAGCATCGTGGAAGCTGAAGCACGAGTAGAGCTGGAAGCAGTTTGGAAACTGCACACAGGAGTAGAGCTGGAGGCAGTTTGGAAACTGCACACAGGAGTAGAGCTGGAAGCAGTTTGGAAACTGCACACACCTATAGAAGTTCACTGGGAGTGAGACTTCAAGAACAGGCAACTACCTAAGGCTGCAGGAGCCTTAAGTAGGGAGGGGTGATTGATCCATCAATCACATTAGTGGTCAGGTGTAGTTGTTAAAGGGACCTGCGCATGCGCAGTGCGACAGGATGGCGGACGGCCGCGGTTCCACACAGGTGTGAGCGGGAAAGATGGAGAACCACGTACCAGAGTGGAGTGACACCTCCCAGTGCTCACCTCTGGTCAGGGAGTTACCTCCCAGTGCTCACCTCTGGTCAGGGAGTTACCTTCCAGTGCTCTCCTCTGGTCAGGGAGTTACCTCCCAGTGCTCTCCTCTGGTCAGGGAGTTACCTCCCAGTGGTCACCTCTGATCAGGGAGTTACATCCCAGTGCTCACCTCTGGTCAGGGAGTTACCTCCCAGTGCTCACCTCTGGTCAGGGAGTTACCTCCCAGTGCTCACCTCTGGTCAGGGAGTTACCTCCCAATGTTCACCTCTGGTCAGGGAGTTACCTCCCAGTGCTCACCTCTGGTCAGGGAGTTACCTCCCAGTGCTCACCTCTGGTCAGGGAGTTACCTCCCAGTGCTCACCTCTGGTCAGGGAGTTACCTCCCAATGTTCACCTCTGGTCAGGGAGTTACCTCCCAGTGCTCACCTCTGGTCAGGGAGTTACCTCCCAGTGCTCACCTCTGGTCAGGGAGTTACCTCCCAGTGCTCTCCTCTGGTCAGGGAGTTACCTCGCAGTGCTCTCCTCTGGTCAGGGAGTTACCTCCTAGTGCTCACCTCTGGTCAGGGAGTTACCTCCCAGTGCTCACCTCTGGTCAGGGAGTTACCTCCCAGTGCTCACCTCTGGTCAGGGAGTTACCTCCCAGTGCTCACCTCTGGTCAGGGAGTTACCTCCCAGTGCTCACCTCTGGTCAGGGAGTTACCTCCCAGTGCTCACCTCTGGTCAGGGAGTTACCTCCCAGTGCTCACCTCTGGTCAGGGAGTTACCTCCCAGTGCTCACCTCTGGTCAGGGAGTTACCTCGCAGTGCTCTCCTCTGGTCAGGGAGTTACCTCCTAGTGCTCACCTCTGGTCAGGGAGTTACCTCCCAGTGCTCACCTCTGGTCAGGGAGTTACCTCCCAGTGCTCACCTCTGGTCAGGGAGTTACCTCCCAGTGCTCACCTCTGGTCAGGGAGTTACCTCCCAGTGCTCTCCTCAGGTCAGGGAGTTACCTCCCAGTGCTCACCTCTGGTCAGGGAGTTACCTCCCAGTGCTCTCCTCTGGTCAGGGAGTTACCTCCCAGTGCTCACCTCTGGTCAGGAAGTTGAATGCTGAATTTGTAATAGTATGGAGAACACTAGAGAACAATAAACCTCATATAGATCAAGCGATTGCCTGTTGAAGGAACTGTTCCCTTAGAGTGTAGCATAGGAACTCTTTGGATCCTGGTTAACCTGATTGCACAGTGGCTAAATTACCTAAGCTTATATATTCTCTGACAAAAAATTGCAAATTTTTATCCTTTTCAATAAATTAACATTACTATGGGAGGTTTATTTTTCTTAGCGCTCTGCATATACTGTAACACTTCTGCCATCCATAGACTAATTAATCCACATCTTCTCTTTCAGTCTGGGTGTGGTGATTTACGAGATCGCTACTGGTGAAATCCCATTACAGGGTAAGTCCTACTGTCTGCAATGCCCAGATTGGTTTTAGCTCTCCCTCATTACAGACAGGGTAAAGGTTCTCTGTGAATGAACCTGGCACGTACAGCTGGACAATTACATTTGTATATTGATATATTTGTTCTGCATCTGCTTTTTATTATTGTTTATTTATGTAGCGCCAATCATATTGCTTTTTATGTGAACGCTTGTAGTAGAGTGTCACTAAAATACACCCATCCCCCTTGGAAGATGTAGCTACTGTTTTCCTGTTCTCATCCTTATTTCTGTGTGACGTTGTGGTTCTCAGGGGTGATTGCTATTCAGTACTTAATCAGAGAAGTCATTTCAGGGTTAAGAAGCTAAGTCCCTCAATATGCCCACTGCTGGACTGTCCATCTGTTCTAAACATGCAGGTTAGTGTTATGATTCCCAACGAACTCAGGAAGCGGCAACAGAAGTATAAAACCCAAATGTCTTCATTCAGGCAAAATATATGAACAAGGATTCAGTTCATGGAATATGCAGATTTTCAGGTAGCAGCATAAACAGTAATAACTCCAGTACACAAATATGAATAGGTGTGATAAATGCGTGGAAAGTCCACAGAGCAATAGGTTCCATGCACTGACAGATACAGTTAAAATGCAGGAACAAGTATAGAGTTACCCTATTGCCAGGATGCACGAGTCTGTCCAGTGAAACAACAGAGTGGCAGAAACCAGTGACCGGGCAGAGGTCTGGGCAACAAGAGTTCAAGCAGTATCCAGTATCCAGGCAGAGTTCAGGGTCACAAGCGAATAAGCATAAACCGTAATCAGGCCGAGGTCACAACGGGAGATCAAGCAGCAGTAGCACAAACACTGGAACAGGGAGAAACAAGCAGCAGCCAGGGATTAGCGATGAACTGCATGGAGCACAGATTGACGCAGGTATTTGAAGCTGTGAGACAGGTGCAGTTCTAATCAGGCAAGGAGATTAACTCCTACAGGCATGGTGTAAAGTTCAGGAGCAGAACAGCAGCACTTTTGGTAGATTTGAGGTACTGCTGCCACATATAAAATATAGGCAGAGCTATAACAGTCAGTATATTATCTGGACCTTTGTCAGGTCCATGGCCATCAGTGTCTAGACTGATTTTGGAGGGTGGTGTTTGGCTGGGACTCCTAAAATATGAAGGGTATCTAGGCCTATCCAGGAAGCAGTAACTATGGGTCTCCTGCCAAGGTAAGGCTATGTATCCTGGGAATTACTGAACCAGAAAAACGTACATGAGCCTGCATGAGCTTATATTTCGCACGCAGCGGCTAGATTGATTTTCCTTGCAAACCGCCCTTCCTCTGATGAACCACTCTGTCAGTCCCTACATTGGTTGCCTGTTTTTCAACGAATCCAATATAAAATACTTCTACCAACATACAAGGCCATCAACAAAATTGCACCGACATACATCTCCTCACTTGTTTCAAAATATCTCCCAACTCGACACCTCCGTTCTGCACAAGATCTGCGTCTCTCTTCCACTCTCATCACATCCTCCCATTCTCGGTTACAGGACTTTTTTCGGGCTGCAGCCATTTTGTGGAATTCCCTCCCTTGCACAGTAAGACTTTCCTATAGTCTTCAAACCTTCAATCGTTCTCTGAAAACCCACCTCTTCAGGCAAGGTTATAATATTCCTCAACCAGCATCTTAATCTCCCTAGGTTACCCTATTGCCACCCTCTACACAGCTAACACAAGACAACAACCCTCTGACCAACATTTCTGTGTGACTGATCACACAGCCCACTCAATACTTTTACCTTTGCATTCTAGCTGTACCAATATGGAATATGCAACACGTGCCCTTGTGTATCAAACTCCCATTGTCCCATAGATTGTAAGCTTGTGAGCAGGGCCCTCTTACCTCTCTGTCTGTATGTATTACCTGGTATTGTTTATTAATATCTGTTCCCAACTGTAAAGCGCTATGGAATGTGCTGGTGCTATATAAATAGATGTTGTTGATGATGATGAGCCCGGAGTGGTAGTGGGAGTCTTCAGCCCCCTATGAGTACAATGGTTAGGAAGTGGAAAAAAATGTATATTTAGCTGGATTGGTTACTTTTCCTTTATGATCTGAAATGTTATCACTGGAATGAATGTGTAAAGAAGGAGGACAAACCCATTTTATGATAGTAAAGGGATTAGAGCATTTATTGTGCAGATAATCTGTCCCCCTGGCCAGGTGTCTTAAACAGTCACACACAGCTTAACAATATATAATAAAGTACAATGTATGGGAAGTACAAATAATGAGTTAACGTAGCAATACTGTGAAAAAATTAGATATGCTTTTTTTTTCAACATAAATTATTGTCAGACTATAAGAAGCCGCTTGGTAATAATCATGTTTCCTTGGTTTGTTTCTTTAGGCTGCTAATAATGATTTATAGTTTGCACAGTGTTGTGTGAGTACCATGGGAAACACAGTCACATGGTACATGTTGTGGTGAGCAATGAGTCTTTAGAATGCCCCCCCTGAGCTCACGCCTTCTCCCCCTCTGCCATCACACAAGCTTCCTACTCTGCACACAACTCTGAGGAAACAGAGAACAAGCTTGATTCACTGACACACAAATGCGTTCCAGCTGAGTGTGATTGGCATTTATACTTGTCTCCCCTCTAGAAAGATTTTGAAAATGAGATAATGACTTGTAGGAGGACAGCTAAGAAACATAACATGATCAGATGCATGCTTAAGAGGTACTTAATTTGCTATTTAAAAGAAAAAAGTGGGACTGCTGTTTTACAGGAAAGATACAAGACTCTATGACACAACGATGATTAGATACATGTAGCTGTGACTTTTCAGGATAAAAAAACCTTTCTTACAATAACATAACCCTGATAAAAGAAATTGTAACATCATATTTATTTGTTTTCTTTGCTGAACTGACTGCGTCACAAGAGGTTTCTCTGCGGCATATACAATGAGCACAGTGGATCCTATCTACAATGTTTTGGAAAAATCATATAGGATTAACGCTGATCCTTATAGAAAATACTGTACATTTAATTCAAAATGTTGAGAATCTGGAACTAGTTGTTCTGTAAGGTATGGCTTCCATCAGCAGCTCACAGGGGGTTCCTTGGGTCATTATGTGACCCTTCATAGACAGATTTAACACTTCTTCTTTCTGATTCCCGGCCTAGGCAACGTATCTCTAAGTTCTTCTCATATAGATGTGCTTTGTTTCTGTTTCACCATAGGCCTTTCTATTTCTAATGGAAATTTGGACAACATACATCAGAAGCTGTGTGCGGAGGTGAACACCAACCTCCCTACCACGTGTCCCCCTGTTCTACGTGACATCATCAGCAGGAGCCTGGGAAGGGATCCAGGTGGTCGTCCTTCAGCTGGAGGTTTGTAGAAAGCCAATACTTAGTGACGTCAATTCACAAGGTGCAACATTCTCTGACTATATCTATATCGCATATATACAGTGTCGAGGTTCATGTGTGTCATCTTAGACATGGGGGGAACAGCAGCCCTAATACCAGCCCATTACCTAATGTCCTCAATCAACTTACAGTCCTCACATTATTATCCAGACTATATAAATAAGCAGATCTTCAAGAGGGTCTTGCTGCTATTTATAGTTACCAGGGCCCAATAATTCTCATCTGATTTGTAAATCCAGCATTGAAGATAAATGTCTGCTTTATTTCTTGTGCCAAGACTCAACAGACTGCTAGAAGGAAGTCCATAATGTTCCTACATGTAGTGCTACAACATGAATCCCACTCCTGTTTAATAGTCTTTTATATTGTTATAAAACATTTTGAGATGACTATTCTTGTTGTTTGCAGAAATTGCTGATATACTGATTGCTCACCTGGGCCAGACAGAACCCTAGGAACCTGTAGGCCAGATACAATGACCTGTCCGAGGAGATGAACATATGTATTGGAGCGGCTGTTCCACACAAGGACATAAAAGACTCCAAGAGTTCAGAGTTGGAATCACTGTTACTATCACATTAATCCACTCAGGGACTCTCACACCTCTCCTGGATTTTGAGGTCAAACTGAGCCATGTATTTATCACAGTTTTAAAAAAAATTTTTAGATATATTAAACTGGCTTAAATCCAACCATCATGTTTCCTTGTGAACTACAGTCTTTGTTGTAAAATGTTTGCTTTTACTGGAAAAATAATGATTAAACGTAATACAAGCCATCATTCAGCACTCACCCGATATCCCCCAATACTGCTGAGATGTTGGCTGTTATCCTATAGCTGAAATGGGCAGTGGAATAGAGGTACAAAAGTGTCCAGCATGAAATGTTATCAGCTCATAAACCATACAGTCTTGGATCTAACAAATAACACTAATCCTAGTTAATGTGAACCCTTTCCAAAACTAAAGTAGCAGGGATCATAAACCAGCCTTATAAACCAGCAGAAGGCAGGAGCCGATGAAGAATAACAAAGGATTTCTGAAGTAAACATCTGTTATGCTGTAATGTTGTGATGTTCTAGTGAATCAGAAAAAGTTACTTTGTGGAGACAAGATTACAGTAAAGTACTAGGGGGATTAACCTACAATGTAGATGCCTGTGGTTGCTAAATTGAAGGATGCATATTGCAAGCTCATTTTTCTGTTGTTCTATACTGAAAGTACATACCTCAGTGCTGAATATTATATAAGTATAATAAGCTGATCATATGTTACATGTTGAAAGAACATGAAAACATTTTTACAGCGTGATCGTCATTTACAAGTTAGCACGGTGTGCAATACGTAGATAAATACACCTGGCATGTATGGTTTGTGAAAAAAGAGGTACTCCCTGCAGAAAAGACAATGAAACTTGGCATGTGCACTTTATGAAGAAGGATATGTCACACCGCGCTATGCGTGGCAGCATTTCTGAATGAGGCTGGCACACTCTGCCCTTTTACCTAATGCCACGGTGCACACCTGCTAACATCAGCAAGCGGCCTTAATGTAAAAACTCTCTGCCAGTTGCCCACTCCTGCCTCAGATTATTTAAATAGTGATAGCATGCCCTCAATATTGCATTGCCAAAGCTGTTGGTGAAATGACTGAAGCTGAATTTTGACTCTTCTTGTTTCAAGTCTACCATGGAGTACTTGGGTATAACACTTTCTACTACATATAAAGACCTCTATTTGTTCAGCTCTCTTGGCATTTGAGTAGCGATCCGGACACCTGGAGCAAATTTTAATTTCCCTGGCTAGTATATATTTATACCATAAAGATGTCCTTCCTCCATACACTTTTATATTACTTTAGAGTCCTTACAAACGGCTTCCGCAGTTCCACTCTTTGGCTAATGCAGGAAAACATTTGGTCCTTTCTCTGGTAGTCTACTGGCCTGAGAATAAGGGCTGAAACTATGTATATTCACTAACTGAAGGGAATGGGTGTATCCAGCTTAATTAAGTACTATCAGGCCTCCTAAATAGTGCACCACTAGTCAGCTCTGCATGCCAAATCAGAGACCTCAATATGGATCTTTGGAAATACCCAACTGCCATCAGGCTGCGATTGAAAAGTTTATGTTCTCTCCTCTACACCTGCATCTTAATTATCTCAGTCTCCTCAGGAAGGAGCTCTGTTATATTGACTCATAACCTTATGTCTCAATATTTACCCTTGGCGAGAATTAAAGGCTACCTATTTTTCCCCTAGGCTGACTCGGGTGGATTTCAGTCAATGAACTCCAGGAGCTTCTCCAGAATGTTTAATCTGTGCTGGTTTAATTAAATCCAGCTCTTCTCTAACATTCAATCCCTTCATAAAGCATCTTCAAGGGAGCAGTTTCACTACTTTCCCAATTATGCATTACATTGACTCCCTAACCAGGGATCATAAGGCACTTTCAGTCTTTAAACACATTTACTCGTCCAGACACGTCTTTGGAAGTTGTCTCACATTACATGAATTTCTTAATACATATGGGCCTAATTCATTAAGCAAAGTTAAGCAAAAGTAAGCAAGTAAGGTAAAACCATGTAGCATTGAAGGGGGAGATCAATTTAAAATGTGATTATTATTATTATTATTATTATTATTATTATTATTATCCTTTATTTGTTAGGCGCCACAAGATTTCCGCAGCGCCGTACACCATACAAACAGTACACTATACACTATACACACTATACAGGGTGAAACGGTACAAAACAATAAACAAAAAAATACCTGTACTTCAGAAACTCCAGGCTGGTTGATGCAGTAAACATGGAGCAAAAGAACAGGTAGGGAGACAGGAGGGAAGGGGGCCCTGCTCATGTGAGCTTACATCCTAAGGGAGGGAAAACAGAACAGGCACAAGGGGAGCCAGATGAGGCAAGGGGCGAGGGCGAGTGGAGGAGGTGAAGGGGTTATACAGATGGTTGGTAGGCTTTGAGGAAGAGGTGGGTTTTCAGTGCACGTTTGAAGGAGCACAGAGTAGGAGAGAGACGGATGGAACGAGGGAGGTCATTCCAGTGAAGGGGGGCAGCACGGGAAAAGTCTTGGATTCTGGAATGGGAAGAGGTGATCAGAGTGGAGTAGAGGCGGCGATCATTGGCTGAGCGCAGGGAGCGGGCAGGAGTGTGATTGGAGAGGATGTTAGAGATATAGGGGGCAGTAGAGTGGGAGAGAGCCTTGTAGGTGGTGGTGAGGAGTTTGAAGAGGATTCTGTAGGGGAAGGGAAGCCAGTGTAGGGTGAGGCAGAGAGGGGAGGCAGAGGAGGAGCGGCGTGAGAGGAAGATGAGTCTTGCGGCCTCGTTGAGTATAGAGCGGAGGGGGGAGAGACGGGAGTGGGGGAGGCCGGTGAGGAGGAGGTTGCAGTAATCCAGGCGGGAGATGATGAGTGCGTGTATGATAGTCTTGGTGGCATCCTAAGAGAGAAAGGGACGGATGCGGGAGATGTTGCGTAGTTGGAAGCGACAGACTTGGGCAAGGGAATGAATGTGGGGGGCAAAAGAGAGAGAGGAGTCGAGGGTGACCCCCAGGCAGCGGAGTTGGGTGACAGAGGAGATGGTGGTGTTGTTGACGACAATAGAGAGGTCGTGGTGGGATGGGAGTCTGGACAGAGGAAACAGTTTATCAGGTTATTAAGATCGTGAAATACTAGCAAAGAAGCATCCTCATCATCATCATCAGCTATGACAAACGACACAAAATATATGGATAAAAGAATAGAGAAATTATTTTACTCAACTTTGATTAATGAGGTTTTACAATACTCTGGATCACTATGCTAACCTAGGTTGCATCCCACGTCACTCCAAAGACAATCTTCACATTGAGGACACTGAACAATGTCTCTCCATCCAACTGACAGATTCCAAAGCACCCTCCCTCCTTCCACATTCTTATATACATTCTTCAGTGTGGCTATAACTCAATAATAACTTCAGACAGTAGATGGCAGTAGTACTCTACGTATAAATGATGTGGACAGTATGCAGCAGTAGCACTACAACTAAGGCTTACATTATAAGATATAGCTTCTTTACTTTTTTGTTCCATATCATTGTTTGCAATTTATTTATATCATGATTGCTCAAGGTACAGCACTGAGTGATATGTTGGGGCTTTAGAAATAAAGGATAATGATTATATAATCATATATATTATTCTAGTAGTATAAGGAACAATACACCGTCTATTTCAGTCTCTTTCTAGGTGGTTTTTATATGCATATTATCTACTCTATGTTTACAACAGATTGTAGCTTGTCTTCTGCTTACATATACTGCCATTTAAAGGTGAAAAACAGCGGCCCCCAAGGCTCTGTTTATGGGTTAGTAAAGTCTTTTACTAGGTGGTATTGCGTCTTTAAGTATTAGTGATAAAAAAAAACCTGTGTTCGCCAGTTCAGCTTCAGGAACAGTGATCAACAACCATGCTTGTAAAGACCTTGGCTATGTAAAGCTACACAACAAAGTACAATATATCACAACGAAGCACAGGTAGCACCACATGGCAGTATAAAGTATCACACAGTAAATAAGTACAATAAAATGTGTTACCACACCACCCCACCCTCTTTATAGCACCCATGGTGGATAAGGCAGCCGCTATGATGCAGGATATTTCTTAACAAAGAGCCCAGAAACAGAAATTGAGGCCACCGACAAGACACAACATTTAAAAGGAATGTTTAAAAGAAAATCTGTTTCTCCCGGGTGGAAAAAATGCAGCACAATAAGCTCTCACGTGGCCCCACCCTAAATTTACACACATCAGATCAGAAATTACTTAGTAAAAATGTATAGATAGTAGGGGGCACGTGGATTGTAAACATGAGGGGGGCAGAGGTACCCTGATATAGTGCATATCAGTAATGGCCAACCTGATACACTTCAAGGCCGCATATCTGGAGCCTACAGAGCATGGAGAAAGACCATGTGGAGCTAAATACACTGCACTCCTTCCTCCACCTCTGATTGGATGTGCTGCCTGTCACCTGACCTCCATGCATTGTGCAGAGGAGGTCACAGGATGCAGAATGTGGCTGCTCTCGTTAAAGCTTATTCTCCGCTGTAGGATATAAAGCAGACTAGGCCATAAGAATACTACTGGTGGCATCACAAAGCAACACTAGGTATCATATGGCAGCAAATTGTATCACAGCACAGTATCTACAGTCACATAGCAGAGAAGCAATAGAAATAATAAACATATTCAGCATGTAAAAAGTCAACAATGATTTTACAATAAACCTCAACAAACAGAAAATAAACATTCAACTCTTCTAATAACAAAATACTACACATCCTCATTTATATTATACATTACAATCCCACAGAGACAGCATTTATATACTGCACATAGTAAAACAGTGTAAAAACATGACATGTTCAGCTGTACAAACATTACGCAAATATAATTTCTACATGAAACACACAGTATAAAACAAGCAATAGCAAGTGCTGGCATTGTCAGATTTAATTATAAACTGGAGGAGGAGCACAATACACTAATAATCTGTATAATAATAGTGGACAGAGAGTGTAAAGTGGCTGATGGGAGATATGGGTCAGGCAAAGCATCACACTGCCCTTGTCACACCACTGTGATCTCATACAGGCAGCGAGCCTGTAATACTATTGCTGGGAGCTGCCATCACCATATTTACTCATCACAGCAAATAGCACTAAATAATCCTACAAAGAACATGCCAACAGCACATACAGACATGGATTCAGCATGCCCTGTATTAGGGTGGCACTGCGCTAGTATTGTTACCTTGCAACAATGGGGTCGAGGGTTCGATTCAAACCAGGGTGCTATCTGCGGAGCTTGTATGTTGCATCCAGTTCCACCCACAGTAAATAAAAACACTTGTATGTTGTTTGGCTGCAAATTGGCTCTAGATGAGGAAATTAGATTGTTAGCTCTACTGGGGCAGGGATTTATGTGAATGAACAAACAGCAGTGTAAAATGTTAGTACAATATATAGACTAAAGATGATATTTCACTTACGCCAGTGTTTCGTATATCCCCTGCTCATGTGTACTTAATTCCTACCAAGAGGAGAGAACAGAAAACGTTACAGCAAATACCACAAGTGCAGCAATATACTGTATACACACTGTAATAAAAGTGTGTGACTATAACTTGTGTGTAATATGTAGTGTGTGACACATTGCCATGTGTATTATAATGTGTGTGACAAACAGCCGAGTGTAAAAATATAGAATGACAGATAGCCATGTGTAATAATATAGCGTGTGACAGAAAGCCATGTGTGTAGAAATACAATGTGTGTGATAATAATACTGTGTAATAATAGTGGGTGACATAGTATACAATGTGTATACCAGTGTATACACTGATATAGTATATACGGTATAATAGCAGTGAGTGACATATATAATACACTATATATTAATAGTAAGTGTCATATAATATACACTATGTAATAAGTGTGGGTGACATATAATATACTGTTTAATAATAGTGAGTGACATATATAATACACTGTATAATAATAGTGGGTGACATATAATATACTGTATAATAATAGTGGGTGACATATAATATACTGTATAATAATAGTAGGTGACATATAATATACTGTATATAATAATAGTGAGTGACATATATAATATACTGTATAATAATAGTGGGTGACATATAATATACTGTATAATAATAGTAGGTGACATATAATATACTGTATATAATAATAGTTGGTGACATATAATATACTATATAATAATAGTAGGTGACATATAATATACTGTTTAATAATAGTGAGTGACATATATAATACACTGTATAATAATAGTAGGTGACATATAATATACTGTATAATAATAGTAGGTGACATATAATATACTGTATATAATAATAGTAGGTGACATATAATATACTATATAATAATAGTAGGTGACATATAATATACTGTTTAATAATAGTGAGTGACATATATAATACACTGTATAATAATAGTGGGTGACATATAATATACTGTATAATAATAGTGGGCGACATATAATATACACTGTATAATAATAGTAAGTGTCATATAATATACTGTATAATAATAGTGGGCGACATATAATATACACTGTATAATAATAGTGGGTGACATATAATATAATATACACTGTTTAATAATAGTGGGTGACATATAATATACTGTATAATAATAGTAGGGATGTGCACCGGCGACTTTTGAGGTCTCGTGTTTTGTGTTTTGGATCCGGATTTTCTCAATGTTTTGGGTTCGGATTTGGTTTGCAAAACACCTGCCGAAACGTTTTGGTTCGGATTTAAGGTTTTGGATTCGGATTTTTTTGAAAAAAAACTAAAAAGTGTAAAAATCAAGTTTTTGGGCTTATTTTCACTCCTACGCTATTATTAACCTCAATAACATTCAATAACAATAATTTCCACTAATTTAAAGGCTATTCTGAACACCTAACACCTCACAATAATTATTTTTTTTTAAATACAAAACGTTGCAACGAGGTATCTTTCTGGACTGCGTAGAGGAGTGTTCCCCACAATACAATTAAAAACCCATCAACTGGTCTGAATTACACCCAAAAATAGTATCTGGACTGCGTAGAGGACTGGCCACTGGCCACCACAATATAATATATAGAAAACCTTCAACAGGTCTGAATTACACCCAAAAATAGTATCTGGACTGCGTAGAGTAGTGGGCACCGGGCACCACAATAAAAAATATATAGAAAACCTTCAACAGGTCTGAATTACACCCAAAAATAGTATCTGGACTGCGTAGAGGACTGGCCACTGGCCACCACAATATAATATATATAAAACCTTCAACAGGTCAGAATTACACCCAAAAATAGTATCTGGACTGCGTAGAGTGGCGGGCACTGGGCACCACAATAAAAAATATATAGAAAACCGTCAACAGGTCTGCATTACACCCAAAAATAGTATCTGGACTGCATAGAGGACTGGCCACTGGCCACTGGCCACCACAATATAATATATAGAAAACCTTCAACAGGTCAGAATTACACCCAAAAATAGTATCTGGACTGCATAGAGGACTGGCCACTGGCCACCACAATATAATATATAGAAAACCTTCAACAGGTCAGAATTACACCCAAAAATAGTATCTGGACTGCGTAGAGTAGTGGGCACTGGGCACCACAATAAAAAATATATAGAAAACCTTCAACAGGTCTGAATTACACCCAAAAATAGTATCTGGACTGCGTAGAGGACTGGCCACTGGCCACCACAATATAATATATAGAAAACCTTCAACAGGTCTGCATTACACCCAAAAATAGCATCTGGACTGCATAGAGGACTGGCCACTGGCCACCACAATATAATATATAGAAAACCTTCAACAGGTCTGCATTACACCCAAAAATAGTATCTGGACTGCATAGAGGACTGGCCACTGGCCACCACAATATAATATATAGAAAACCTTCAACAGGTCAGAATTACACCCAAAAATAGTATCTGGACTGCGTAGAGTAGTGGGCACTGGGCACGACAATAAAATATATAAAAAACCTTCAACAGGTCTGCATTACACTGCACATACGGCTGCTCCTCCATCCTCTCCATCATATACATGTTGGAGTTTCAGCGTGTGAAAACCTCTTGTTTTTGATAATGTCAGTGCATTTTGAATATTTTTCAATTTGCCCCACACCACTGAATGTACTTTATCTATGATACGCATCTATCTATCTATCTTGACTGCGTAGTGTGGTGGCCCCGGTACACAATTTGGTACCGAGGCCACAATATAATTAAAAAACCCTCCACGGGTCAGAATTCCACCAAAAAAGGGTATGGACTGCGTAGTGTGGTGTGCCCGGAACACAATTTTTTACAGCGCCAACAATATAATTAAAAAATTGGGCATCAACTGTCACCGTTGTTTAATATCTGATACACCTAAATATGGACTGCACAGTGGAGTGGCCCCGGTAGTAAATTTGGTGCCGGGGCCACAATACCTCCTCCAACTTCCAAGTGTAGTGTTTATAAAGACAGACAGCGTCGAAGTGTTATTAGTTGACTTTCTTAACCCTAAAATTGTCCCTGTTGCAAATATTCGTGCAATGGACAGTTACTTTTTCATTGAAAGACTCAAGCTTTCAAGTGTAGTGTTTATAAAATATAAACAACAATACAGTAGTTTTAGAGCACGTCAATACCTCTTGTTTTAAATTATGACAGGGCATTTTACTTTTGGTTTAATTTCTTGAATTTGTTTAAATTTGGTTTTACTTTTTGAACGTGGCAAACGACTGTTGATTGGTCATATAATGCAAAAAAAAAAGTTCCAAGATGGAATTGTCCTTGGGCCCTCACACCCACCCTTATGTTGTTGAAATAGGACATGCACACTTTAACAAACCAATCATTTCAGCGACAGGGCCTACCAAACAACTTTGGCTGAAATGATTGTTTGTTTGGGCCCCCACACCAAAAAAGCTATTCATCTCTCCCTGTACAGACTAAACAGGCTCTACTGAGGCAAGATGTCGTCCTCATCCTCAACCTCTGATTCCTCTCCCCCTACAGTGTGTACTTCCTCCTCATCACACATTATCAATTCGTCTCCGCTGGACTCCACAACCACAGGTCCCTCTGTACTATCTGGAGGGCAGTGCTGTACTTCATTGAGGAATTGATTATTCATTTTTATAAACATCATTTTTTCAACGTTATGAGGAAGCAACCTCCTTCGCCGCTCACTGACCAGGTTCCCCGCTGCACTAAAAACTCTTTCCGAGTACACACTGGAGGGGGGACAACTCAGGTAAAATAGAGCCAGTTTGTACAGGGGCTTCCAAACTGCCTTTTTTTCCTGCCAGTAACAATATGGACTGTCTGACATGTCTACTTGGATGGTGTCAGCAAAGTAATCATCCACAATTTTTTCTATTGTGACAGCATCCAATGCAGCGAGAGTAGACATGTCTGCAATGGTTGGCAGGTCCTTCAGTCCGGACCAGATGTTATCAGCATCCCCGCCAGCGCCTCTTTTGGGAAAACTGAGCTTTTTCCTCGCAGCCATAGATGTGGAAGAAAATGAGGGTGGAGCTGTTGGCATGTCACGGTCCTCTTCAGAGGACAATCTCCTGACCAGCAGGTCTTTGCACCGCTGTAGACTTGTGTCCGCCGGAAACAGAGACACAACATACGCTTTAAACCGAGGATCGAGCACGGTGGCCAGAATGTATTCCTCTGACTTTAAAAGAGTGACCACCCTCGGATCCTGGCAAAGCGTACGAAGGGCTACATCCACAAGAGCTACATGCTTGGTGTAATCGCAATGGCTTACCAGCTCCTCCCTCACTTTCTCCAGCTGCTTCTGCAACAGCCTGAACCTCCATCAACCCTCTAAATCCCACTCCACTGATGGCGGACACCGGGCGCACGTCTAACACCAACATTGCAGTTACAGCCGCAGTTATACGCTTTGCAATAGGGTGACTACTATCGTATTTTGTGGTCATGGCAAACGACTGTTGGACGGTCAATTGTTTTGTGAAAGACTAGCGGTATTACGACTTCCCCTCTGGGAAGATGACCGACTAACAGCAGCAACAGCAGCAGTGGCAGTAGTAGGCGTACCGCTGCAGGATTCCTCGGATGAATCCCGTATTGAGGAGGACTCAGTCTGGCTGCTGACTTGGGCTGCAGGACTGAATCTGATGGAGATTGTGGAGGAAGTTGACGAGGAGGGTGTTGCTGGTGTGTATCCAACTGGACCACGGGATTTAGGTGTCCCTGTACCGATGAGGGTCCTAGCCCCAGTTCCTGAACTAACCACTGAACTATGAAGGTTATTCAGGTGACGTATAAGGGAGGATGTTCCTAGGTGGGCAAGATCCTTACCCCTGCTTATTTGAGCTTTACATAAGCTACATATGGCCATACATTGGTTGTCTGGATTTGGATAAAAATAACTCCAGACCGAAGAGGTGCATTTTTTGGTCTTCTGACCAGGCATGACGATGGGCTTTTTCATCCCATGGACATCAGCTGTTTCCCCCCCTGGTGCCTCATTTACAATAACCACATCACCATCCTCATCATCAAGTTCCTCCACAGCGCCAGCTACATCATCAATAGGCTCCTCCCGAGCCACCTCTTCCCGTACAGTGATGGGAAGGTCAGGCTTGACAACCACCAACACCCTTGGACTCGCATTGGGGATTTGTGATAATTTCTCTTTAGAAGGCAGAGTTGTTTGCTGTTTTGTTGCTGACAGCATAACTCTTCAATTTTTTATAGGGGGGGGGGAGGAGGAGGAGGGCTAAGATCCGTGGGTGAAGCTGAACCACTAGTCATGAACACGGGCCAGGGCCTAAGCCGTTCCTTGCCACTCCGTGTCGTAAATGGCATATTGGCAACTTTACGTTTCTCCTCAGATGATTTTAAGTTTCTCTTTTTGCTCTTTTTTGAGAACTTGGGCTTTTTGGATTTTACATGCCCTGTACTAGGAGATTGGGCATCGGGCTTGGAAGACGACGTTGATGGCATTTCATCGTCTATGTCATGACTAGTGGCAGCAGCTTCAGCATTAGGAGGAAGTGGGTCTTGATCTTTCCCTACTTTATCCTCCAAATTTTTGGTCTCCATTATATGTAGCACAAGATACTGCAGAATGTGTGAACTTGGTAATATTGCAGTACCAATGGGCTTATACTGCTGGATTGGTTTTGCAAATTTGGTTATAATTATTTATTTATTTATTTTTTATTTTTTATTTTATTTTTTATAACTTTTTTTTTATTTTTTAAAAACTTGGGAATAATAGGGAAATAACTATGCCCTTAGAAGCACAGAGCACAGGACACAGCACCACTGGACTGAACAGGACACAGCACAGGACCCAGCAGCACTACGGAACTCAGCAGGACAGAGCACAGGACACAGCACCACTGGACTGATACTGCAGAATGTGTGAACTTTGTAATATTGCAGTACCACTGGACTTTTACTGCTGAATGTGTGAACTTGGTAATATTGCAGTACCAATGGGCTTATACTGCTGGATTGGTTTTGCAAATTTGGTTATAATTATATTTTTTTTAAAAAAAAATTATTTTTATTTTTTTTATAACTTTTTTTTTTTTTAAAAAAAACTTGGGAATAATGGGGAAATAACTATGCCCTTAGAAGCACAAAGCACAGGACACAGCACCACTGGACTGAACAGGACACAGCACAGGACCCAGCAGCACCACTGACCTCAGAAGGACAGAGCACAGGACACAGCACCACTGGACTGAGCACAGCACAGCACAGCACAGCACTGAACTGAACAGCACGAGATATAGCAGGACAGAGGACCACCTAACACACCCCCCCTTTACCCTGATCAATGCCCGAGTGAAGATGGCGGCGACTAGCGGGGAATTTATAGGATCCGAGTATCGCGAGATCCGACAACGGGATTATGAGTCAGAGCCTCGGTTTCAGATTTGAATTTGGCGCCAATACCCGGATCTGTCTCGGATCCGACGGGATCCGAGCACTGTTCGGGTACTTCCGGCCGCCAAAGGAATCCGAAACGAGGCTATGACATCCAAGTCTCGCGTCAGATCTCGCGATACTCGGATGTCATAAATACTCACCTTGCGGCCGCCATCTTCATTTCGCCCGACATCAGGGAAGAGGGAGGGTGTGTAGGGTAGTGGTGCTCCTGCGTGATCAGTGCTCTGTCCTTTCTGAGTCCAGTGGTGCTTTATGCCTGTGTCCAGTGCTCTGTCCTTTCTGAGTCCAGTGGTGCTTTATGCCTGTGTCCAGTGCTCTGTCCTTGCTGAGTCCAGTGGTGCTTTATGCCTGTGTCCAGTGCTCTGTCCTTGCTGAGTCCAGTGGTGCTTTTGTCCTGTGCTCTGTCCTGCTGAGTCCAGTGGTGCTTTTGTCCTGTGCTCTGTCCTGCTGAGTCCAGTGGTGCTTTGGCCAGTGTCTGTCCTGCTGAGTCCAGTGGTGCTTTAGTCCTGTGCTTTGTTGTGCTAAGTCCATACAAATTTAATAATTATTAAAATCTCTTAAAAATTACTAAAAAAAAAATATTTTAAAAATTATACAAAATTAATAAAAAAAAATAATATTTAAGCAGTTCTAAAGAATAGGTACTGCAATCTATATTACATTTACTACGTTCATTGTTTAAGCAGTTCCAGAGAATAGGTACTGCAATCTATATTACATTTAATACGTTCAATTTTTAAGCAGTGCAAGAGAATAGGTACTGCAATCTATATAACATTTACTACGTTCATTCTTTCTGTAGTTCCAAAAAAGAGTAACTGCCATTTTTATTACTACGTTCTTTCTTTCTGTAGTTCAAAAAAATAGTAACTTCCATTTATATTACTACGTTAATTGTTTGTGCAGTCCCAAAAAAGAGGAACTGTGGTCTTAACATCCATGTTGGTTTTAGACGTCCATCCGGTGTCCGCCATCTGTGCAGTGGAATTCAGACCTGTTAAGGGTGATATATTGTGGCCCCGGTACCAAATTGGGTACCGGGGCCACTCCACTACGCAGTCCAGATAGATGCGTATCAGATATTAAACTACATTCAGTGTTGGGGGCAAATCCAAAAATAATTAAAATGCACTGTCATGATCGAAAACAAGAGGTATTGACGCGCTAGAACTCCACCCTCTATATGCTGCAGAGGATGGAGGAGCAGCCATCTGTGCAGTGGAATTCAGACCAGTTGGAGGAGATATTGTGGCCCCGGTACCAAATTGGGTACCGGGGCCACTCCACTACGCAGTCCAGAAAGCTACCTCGGTGCAACGTTTTGGACTAAAAAGAATATTATGAGGTGTGAGGTGTTCAGAATAGACTGGAAATTAGTGGAAATGATTGTTATTGAATGTTATTGAGGTTAATAATAGCGTAGGAGTGTAAAAAAAACAAAAAACTGGATTTTAGTGCTTTTTATGCATTTTTAAAAATAAATCAGAACCCAAAACCCTAAATCAGAATCAAAACCTTTCGTCAGGTGTTTTGGCAAAACAAATCAGAACCCAAAACCTCAAGCTAATCAGAATCCAAAACACGAAAAGTGCCCGGTGCACACCCCTAAATAATAGTAGGTGACATATAATATACTGTATAATAATAGTGGGTGACATATAATATACACTGTATAATAATAGTGGGTGACATATAATATACTGTATAATAATAGTGGGTGACATATAATATACACTGTATAATAATAGTGGGTGACATATAATACACACTGTATAATAATAGTGGGTGACATAATATACTGTATAATAATAGTAGGTGACATATAATATACACTGTATAATAATAGTTGGTGACATATAATATACTGTATATTAATAGTAGGTGACATATAATAAACTATATAATAATAGTGGGTGACATATAATATACACTGTATAATAATAGTGGGTGACATATAATATACTATATAATAATAGTAGGTGACATATAATATACTGTATAATAATAGCGGGTAACATATAATACACTATATAATAATAGCAGGTGATATATAATATACTGTATAATAATAGGTGACATATAGTATACTGTATATAATAATAGTAGGTGACATATAATATACTGCATAATAATAGCGGGTAACATATAATATCTAATATATAAAAGAGAAAATTTGTCCTTCTGTCCTTCTGTCTGTCTTTCTATACAAATCCACATTTTTCAAGCGAAGATCATGAAATTTTGCATACGAGTGTATTAAAACATGACGGAGGCAACTAAAAATTTTTGAAATTGAAATTCATTACGGGGTGGGGGTGGCGAGGGGGATAACACCTAAAAATCATCGAAAACGACCATAACTCTGGAATGTCTGGAACAATTTACACCAAACCTGGTACACATATGACTTACAGTCTGACAACAAATATTGTGGGGGCAAGACACCCCTAGCACTCCTAAGGGTGTGGGTGGCGAGGGGGTAACACCTAAAAATCATCGAAAACGACCATAACTCTGGAATGTCTGGAACAATTTACACCAAACCTGGTACACATTTGACTTACAGTCTGACAACAAATATTGTGGGGGCAAGACACCCCTAGCACTCCTAAGGGTGTGGGTGGCGAGGGGGGTAACACCTAAAAATCATCTAAAACGACCATAACTCTGGAATGTCTGGAACAATTTACACCAAACCTGGTACACATATGACTTACAGTCTGACAACAAATATTGTGGGGGCAAAACACCCCTAGCACTCCTAAGGGTGGGGGTGGCGAGGGGGGTAACAACTTAAAATCATCGAAAACGACCATAACTCTGGAATGTCTGGAACAATGTCTTGGAAGAAGTTCCAAAAAAAAGGGGAAATATATTTTTTCTGGATGCACCCGGAGGAACAGGTAAGACGTTTCTCATCAAGTTGTTACTTGCTAAAATTCGAGTACATTCCAAGATAGCTATTGCTGTGGCCTCTTCTGGAATTGCTGCAACTTTGCTCCCTGGTGGAAGAACAGCACATTCAGCTTTCAAGTTACCGCTTAATCTGGCCCGAAGTGAAACTCCCGTCTGCAATATCACTAAACGAACAGAAAAAACTTAGATTCTGCAGCAATGTCAGGTCATTGTATGGGATGAATGCACCATGTCACACAAAAATGCTTTACAGGCTCTCAATCAAACACTTCAATTTTTAAGAAGCAATGATTTACTAATGGGTGGAGTCACTGTTGTATTGGCTGGAGATTTTCGACAAACATTGCCGGTCATTCCAAAAGGAACAATGGCGGATGAAATTAATGCATGCCTTAAATAATCACATCTTTGCAGGCATGTTCGCACTTTGCGACTAACCACAAATATGAAAGTTTCTCTGCATGGCAACACAATGGACGGTCAGTTTGCTGATCATTTGTTAAATATTGGGAATGGTTTAATGCCGCTTCATCCAGTAACTGGTCTCTTCAAACTCAGAGAAACACTTTGTAACACAGTTGTGTCTTAAAATTCTTTAAATCCCGGGCAACGCCGGGTATTCTGCTAGTACTATATAATAATAGTAGGTGACATATAATATACTGTATAATAATAGTAGGTGACATATAATATACTGTATAATAATAGTGGGTGACATATAATATACTATATAATAATAGCAGGTGACATATAATATACTGTATATAATAATAGTAGGTGACATATAATAAACTGTATATAATAATAGGTGACATATAATATACTGTATATAATAATAGAAGGTGACATATAATATACTGTATATAATAATAGTAGGTGACATATAAAATACTGTATATAATAGTAGGTGAGATATACTGTATATAATAATAGTAGGTGACATATAATATACAATATAATAATAGAAGGTGACATATAATAAACTGTATATAATAATAGTAGGTGACATATAATATACTGTATAATAATAACAGGTGACATATAATATACTGTATAATAATAGTAGGTGACATATAATATACTGTATAATAATAGCAGGTGACATATAATATACTGTATAATAATAGTAGGTGACATATAATATACTGTATATAATAATAGAAGGTGACATATAATATACTGTATAATAATAGTAGGTGACATATAATATACTGTATATAATAATAGTAGGTGACATATAATATACTGTATAATAATAGTAGGTGACATATAATATACTGTATATAATAATAGAAGGTGACATATAATATACTGTATATAATAATAGTAGATGACATATAATATACTGTATAATAATAGTAGGTGACATATAATATACTGTATAATAATAGTAGGTGACATAGAATATACTGTATATAATAATAATAGAAGGTGACATATAATATACTGTATAATAATAGTAGGTGACATATAATATACTGTATATAATAATAGTAGGTGACATATAATATACTGTATAATAATAGTAGGTGACATATAATATACTGTATATAATAATAGAAGGTGACATATAATAAACTGTATATAATAATAGGTGATATATAATATACTGTATATAATAATAGTAGGTGACATATAATATACTGTATATAATAATAGAAGGTGACATATAATATACTGTATATAATAATAGTAGGTGACATATAAAATACTGTATATAATAGTAGGTGAGATATACTGTATATAATAATAGTAGGTGACATATAATATACTATATAATAATAGAAGGTGACATATAATAAACTGTATATAATAATAGTAGGTGACATATAATATACTGTATAATAATAGTAGGTGACATATAATATACTGTATAATAATAGTGGGTGACATATAATATACTATATAATAATAGCAGGTGACATATAATATACTGTATATAATAATAGTAGGTGACATATAATAAACTGTATATAATAATAGGTGACATATAATATACTGTATATAATAATAGAAGGTGACATATAATATACTGTATATAATAATAGTAGGTGACATATAATATACTGTATATAATAGTAGGTGAGATATACTGTATATAATAATAGTAGGTGACATATAATATACTATATAATAATAGAAGGTGACATATAATAAACTGTATATAATAATAGTAGGTGACATATAATATACTGTATAATAATAGTAGGTGACATATAATATACTGTATATAATAATAGAAGGTGACATATAATATACTGTATATAATAATAGTAGGTGACATATAATATACTGTATATAATAGTAGGTGAGATATACTGTATATAATAATAGCAGGTGACATATAATATACTGTATATTAATAGTAGGTGACATATAATATACTGTATAATAATAGTGGGTGACATATAATATACTATATAATAATAGCAGGTGACATATAATATACTGTATATTAATAGTAGGTGACATATAATATACTGTATAATAATAGTGGGTGACATATAATATACTATATAATAATAGCAGGTGACATATAATATACTGTATATAATAATAGTAGGTGACATATAATAAACTGTATATAATAATAGGTGACATATAATATACTGTATATAATAATAGAAGGTGACATATAATATACTGTATATAATAATAGTAGGTGACATATAATATACTGTATATAATAGTAGGTGAGATATACTGTATATAATAATAGTAGGTGACATATAATATACTATATAATAATAGAAGGTGACATATAATAAACTGTATATAATAATAGCAGGTGACATATAATATACTGTATATTAATAGTAGGTGACATATAATATACTGTATAATAATAGTGGGTGACATATAATATACTATATAATAATAGCAGGTGACATATAATATACTGTATATTAATAGTAGGTGACATATAATATACTGTATAATAATAGTGGGTGACATATAATATACTATATAATAATAGCAGGTTACATATAATATACTGTATATAATAATAGTAGGTGACATATAATAAACTGTATATAATAATAGGTGACATATAATATACTGTATATAATAATAGAAGGTGACATATAATATACTGTATATAATAATAGTAGGTGACATATAATATACTGTATATAATAGTAGGTGAGATATACTGTATATAATAATAGTAGGTGACATATAATATACTATATAATAATAGAAGGTGACATATAATATACTGTATATTAATAGTAGGTGACATATAATATACTGTATAATAATAGTGGGTGACATATAATATACTATATAATAATAGCAGGTGACATATAATATACTGTATATTAATAGTAGGTGACATATAATATACTATATAATAATAGCAGGTGACATATAATATACTGTATATAATAATAGTAGGTGACATATAATAAACTGTATATAATAATAGGTGACATATAATATACTGTATATAATAATAGAAGGTGACATATAATATACTGTATATAATAATAGTAGGTGACATATAATATACTGTATATAATAGTAGGTGAGATATACTGTATATAATAATAGTAGGTGACATATAATATACTATATAATAATAGAAGGTGACATATAATAAACTGTATATAATAATAGTAGGTGACATATAATATACTGTATAATAATAGCAGGTGACATATAATATACTGTATAATAATAGTAGGTGACATATAATATACTGTATAATAATAGCAGGTGACATATAATATACTGTATAATAATAGTAGGTGACATATAATATACTGTATATAATAATAGTAGGTGACATATAATATACTGTATAATAATAGCAGGTGACATATAATATACTGTATAATAATAGTAGGTGACATATAATATACTGTATATATTAATAGAAGGTGACATATAATATACTGTATATAATAATAGTAGGTGACATATAATATACTGTATATAATAGTAGGTGAGATATACTGTATATAATAATAGCAGGTGACATATAATATACTGTATATAATAATATTAGGTGACATATAATAAACTGTATATAATAATAGGTGACATATAATATACTGTATATAATAATAGAAGGTGACATATAATATACTGTATATAATAATAGTAGGTGACATATAAAATACTGTATATAATAGTAGGTGAGATATACTGTATATAATAATAGTAGGTGACATATAATATACTGTATAATAATAGTAGGTGACATATAATATACTGTATAATAATAGTAGGTGACATATAATATACTGTATATAATAATAGAAGGTGACATATAATATACTGTATATAATAATAGTAGGTGACATATAATATACTGTATAATAATAGTAGGTGACATATAATATACTGTATATAATAATAGAAGGTGACATATAATATACTGTATATAATAATAGTCGGTGATATATAATATACTGTATATAATAATAGTAGGTGACATATAATATACTGTATATAATAATAGAAGGTGACATATAATATACTGTATAATAATAATAGGTGACATATAATATACTGTATATAATAATAGTAGGTGACATATAATATACTGTATATAATAATAGAAGGTGACATATAATATACTGTATATAATAATAGAAGGTGACATATAATATACTGTATATAATAATAGAAGGTGACATATAATATACTGTATATAATAATAGTCGGTGATATATAATATACTGTATATAATAATAGTAGGTGACATATAATATACTGTATATAATAATAGTAGGTGACATATAATATACTGTATATAATAATAGAAGGTGACATATAATATACTGTATAATAATAGTAGGTGACATATAATATACTGTATATAATAATAGTAGGTGACATATAATATACTGTATATAATAATAGAAGGTGACATATAATATACTGTATATAATAAAAGTAGGTGACATATAATATACTGTATAATAATAGTAGGTGACATATAATATACTGTATATAATAATAGTCGGTGATATATAATATACTGTATATAATAATAGTAGGTGACATATAATATACTGTATATAATAATAGTCGGTGATATATAATATACTGTATATAATAATAGTAGGTGACATATAATATACTGTATATAATAATAGAAGGTGACATATAATATACTGTATAATAATAGTAGGTGACATATAATATACTGTATAATAATAGTAGGTGACATATAATATACTGTATATAATAATAGAAGGTGACATATAATATACTGTATATAATAAAAGTAGGTGACATATAATATACTGTATAATAATAGTAGGTGACATATAATATACTGTATATAATAATAGTCGGTGATATATAATATACTGTATATAATAATAGTAGGTGACATATAATATACTGTATATAATAATAGTCGGTGATATATAATATACTGTATATAATAATAGTAGGTGACATATAATATACTGTATATAATAATAGTAGGTGACATATAATATACTGTATATAATAATAGAAGGTGACATATAATATACTGTATAATAATAGTAGGTGACATATAATATACTGTATATAATAATAGTAGGTGACATATAATATACTGTATATAATAATAGTAGGTGACATATAATATACTGTATATAATAATAGAAGGTGACATATAATATACTGTATATAATAATAGTAGGTGACATATAATATACTGTATATAATAATAGTAGGTGACATATAATATACTGTATATAATAATAGAAGGTGACATATAATATACTGTATATAATAAAAGTAGGTGACATATAATATACTGTATATAATAAAAGTAGGTGACATATAATATACTGTATAATAATAGTAGGTGACATATAATATACTGTATATAATAATAGTCGGTGATATATAATATACTGTATATAATAATAGAAGGTGACATATAATATACTGTATATAATAAAAGTAGGTGACATATAATATACTGTATATAATAAAAGTAGGTGACATATAATATACTGTATAATAATAGTAGGTGACATATAATATACTGTATATAATAATAGTCGGTGATATATAATATACTGTATATAATAATAGTAGGTGACATATAATATACTGTATATAATAATAGTCGGTGATATATAATATACTGTATATAATAATAGTAGGTGACATATAATATACTGTATATAATAATAGTAGGTGACATATAATATACTGTATATAATAATAGAAGGTGACATATAATATACTGTATAATAATAGTAGGTGACATATAATATACTGTATATAATAATAGTAGGTGACATATAATATACTGTATATAATAATAGTAGGTGACATATAATATACTGTATATAATAATAGAAGGTGACATATAATATACTGTATATAATAATAGTAGGTGACATATAATATACTGTATATAATAATAGTAGGTGACATATAATATACTGTATATAATAATAGAAGGTGACATATAATATACTGTATATAATAAAAGTAGGTGACATATAATATACTGTATAATGATAGTAGGTGACATATAATATACTGTATATAATAATAGTAGGTGACATATAATATACTGTATATAATAATAGTAGGTGACATATAATATACTGTATATAATAATAGTAGATTACACATAATATACTGTATAATAATAGTAGGTGACATATAATATACTATATAATAATAGAAGGTGACATATAATATACTGTATATAATAATAGTAGGTGACATATAATATACTGTATATAATAGTAGGTGAGATATACTGTATATAATAATAGTAGGTGACATATAATATACTATATAATAATAGAAGGTGACATATAATAAACTGTATATAATAATAGTAGGTGACATATAATATACTGTATAATAATAGCAGGTGACATATAATATACTGTATATAATAATAGGTGACATATAATATACTGTATATAATAATAGAAGGTGACATATAATATATTGTATATAATAATAGTAGGTGACATATAATATACTATATAATAATAGAAGGTGACATATAATAAACTGTATATAATAATAGTAGGTGACATATAATATACTGTATAATAATAGTAGGTGACATATAATATACTGTATATAATAATAGAAGGTGACATATAATATACTGTATATAATAATAGTAGGTGACATATAATATACTGTATAATAATAGTGGGCGACATATAATATACTATATAATAATAGCAGGTGACATATAATATACTGTATATTAATAGTAGGTGACATATAATATACTGTATAATAATAGTGGGTGACATATAATATACTATATAATAATAGCAGGTGACATATAATATACTGTATATTAATAGTAGGTGACATATAATATACTGTATAATAATAATGGGTGACATATAATATACTATATAATAATAGCAGGTGACATATAATATACTGTATATAATAATAGTAGGTGACATATAATAAACTGTATATAATAATAGGTGACATATAATATACTGTATATAATAATAGAAGGTGACATATAATATACTGTATATAATAATAGTAGGTGACATATAATATACTGTATATAATAGTAGGTGAGATATACTGTATATAATAATAGTAGGTGACATATAATATACTATATAATAATAGAAGGTGACATATAATAAACTGTATATAATAATAGTAGGTGACATATAATATACTGTATAATAATAGCAGGTGACATATAATATACTGTATAATAATAGTAGGTGACATATAATATACTGTATAATAATAGCAGGTGACATATAATATACTGTATAATAATAGTAGGTGACATATAATATACTGTATATAATAATAGTAGGTGACATATAATATACTGTATAATAATAGCAGGTGACATATAATATACTGTATAATAATAGTAGGTGACATATAATATACTGTATATATTAATAGAAGGTGACATATAATATACTGTATATAATAATAGTAGGTGACATATAATATACTGTATATAATAGTAGGTGAGATATACTGTATATAATAATAGCAGGTGACATATAATATACTGTATATAATAATAGTAGGTGACATATAATAAACTGTATATAATAATAGGTGACATATAATATACTGTATATAATAATAGAAGGTGACATATAATATACTGTATATAATAATAGTAGGTGACATATAAAATACTGTATATAATAGTAGGTGAGATATACTGTATATAATAATAGTAGGTGACATATAATATACTGTATATAATAATAGTAGGTGACATATAATATACTGTATAATAATAGTAGGTGACATATAATATACTGTATATAATAATAGAAGGTGACATATAATATACTGTATATAATAATAGTAGGTGACATATAATATACTGTATAATAATAGTAGGTGACATATAATATACTGTATATAATAATAGAAGGTGACATATAATATACTGTATATAATAATAGTCGGTGATATATAATATACTGTATATAATAATAGTAGGTGACATATAATATACTGTATATAATAATAGAAGGTGACATATAATATACTGTATATAATAATAGTAGGTGACATATAATATACTGTATATAATAATAGAAGGTGACATATAATATACTGTATAATAATAGTAGGTGACATATAATATACTGTATATAATAATAGTAGGTGACATATAATATACTGTATATAATAATAGTAGGTGACATATAATATACTGTATATAATAATAGAAGGTGACATATAATATACTGTATATAATAATAGAAGGTGACATATAATATACTGTATATAATAATAGTAGGTGACATATAATATACTGTATAATAATAGTAGGTGACATATAATATACTGTATATAATAATAGAAGGTGACATATAATATACTGTATATAATAATAGTCGGTGATATATAATATACTGTATATAATAATAGTAGGTGACATATAATATACTGTATATAATAATAGAAGGTGACATATAATATACTGTATAATAATAGTAGGTGACATATAATATACTGTATATAATAATAGAAGGTGACATATAATATACTGTATATAATAATAGTAGGTGACATATAATATACTGTATATAATAATAGTAGGTGACATATAATATACTGTATAATAATAGTAGGTGACATATAATATACTGTATATAATAATAGAAGGTGACATATAATATACTGTATATAATAATAGTAGGTGACATATAATATACTGTATAATAATAGTAGGTGACATATAATATACTGTATATAATAATAGAAGGTGACATATAATATACTGTATATAATAATAGTCGGTGATATATAATATACTGTATATAATAATAGTAGGTGACATATAATATACTATATATAATAATAGAAGGTGACATATAATATACTGTATAATAATAATAGGTGACATATAATATACTGTATATAATAATAGTAGGTGACATATAATATACTGTATATAATAATAGAAGGTGACATATAATATACTGTATATAATAATAGAAGGTGACATATAATATACTGTATATAATAATAGAAGGTGACATATAATATACTGTATATAATAATAGTAGGTGACATATAATATACTGTATATAATAATAGAAGGTGACATATAATATACTGTATAATAATAGTAGGTGACATATAATATACTGTATATAATAATAGTAGGTGACATATAATATACTGTATATAATAATAGTAGGTGACATATAATATACTGTATATAATAATAGAAGGTGACATATAATATACTGTATATAATAATAGTAGGTGACATATAATATACTGTATATAATAATAGTAGGTGACATATAATATACTGTATAATAATAGTAGGTGACATATAATATACTGTATAATAATAGTAGGTGACATATAATATACTGTATATAATAATAGAAGGTGACATATAATATACTGTATATAATAAAAGTAGGTGACATATAATATACTGTATAATAATAGTAGGTGACATATAATATACTGTATATAATAATAGTCGGTGATATATAATATACTGTATATAATAATAGTAGGTGACATATAATATACTGTATATAATAATAGTCGGTGATATATAATATACTGTATATAATAATAGTAGGTGACATATAATATACTGTATATAATAATAGTAGGTGACATATAATATACTGTATATAATAATAGTCGGTGATATATAATATACTGTATATAATAATAGTAGGTGACATATAATATACTGTATATAATAATAGTAGGTGACATATAATATACTGTATATAATAATAGAAGGTGACATATAATATACTGTATAATAATAGTAGGTGACATATAATATACTGTATATAATAATAGTAGGTGACATATAATATACTGTATATAATAATAGAAGGTGACATATAATATACTGTATATAATAATAGTAGGTGACATATAATATACTGTATATAATAATAGTAGGTGACATATAATATACTGTATATAATAATAGTAGATTACATATAATATACTGTATAATAATAGTAGGTGACATATAATATACTGTATAATAATAGTAGGTGACATATAATATACTGTATATAATAATAGAAGGTGACATATAATATACTGTATATAATAAAAGTAGGTGACATATAATATACTGTATAATAATAGTAGGTGACATATAATATACTGTATATAATAATAGTAGGTGACATATAATATACTGTATATAATAATAGTAGGTGACATATAATATACTGTATATAATAATAGAAGGTGACATATAATATACTGTATATAATAATAGAAGGTGACATATAATATACTGTATATAATAATAGAAGGTGACATATAATATACTGTATATAATAATAGTCGGTGATATATAATATACTGTATATAATAATAGTAGGTGACATATAATATACTGTATATAATAATAGTAGGTGACATATAATATACTGTATATAATAATAGAAGGTGACATATAATATACTGTATAATAATAGTAGGTGACATATAATATACTGTATATAATAATAGTAGGTGACATATAATATACTGTATATAATAATAGTAGGTGACATATAATATACTGTATATAATAATAGAAGGTGACATATAATATACTGTATATAATAATAGTAGGTGACATATAATATACTGTATATAATAATAGTAGGTGACATATAATATACTGTATAATAATAGTAGGTGACATATAATATACTGTATAATAATAGTAGGTGACATATAATATACTGTATATAATAATAGAAGGTGACATATAATATACTGTATATAATAAAAGTAGGTGACATATAATATACTGTATAATAATAGTAGGTGACATATAATATACTGTATATAATAATAGTCGGTGATATATAATATACTGTATATAATAATAGTAGGTGACATATAATATACTGTATATAATAATAGTCGGTGATATATAATATACTGTATATAATAATAGTAGGTGACATATAATATACTGTATATAATAATAGTAGGTGACATATAATATACTGTATATAATAATAGAAGGTGACATATAATATACTGTATAATAATAGTAGGTGACATATAATATACTGTATATAATAATAGTAGGTGACATATAATATACTGTATATAATAATAGAAGGTGACATATAATATACTGTATATAATAATAGTAGGTGACATATAATATACTGTATATAATAATAGTAGGTGACATATAATATACTGTATATAATAATAGTAGATTACATATAATATACTGTATAATAATAGTAGGTGACATATAATACACTGTATAATAATAGTAGGTGACATATAATATACTGTATATAATAATAGAAGGTGACATATAATATACTGTATATAATAAAAGTAGGTGACATATAATATACTGTATAATAATAGTAGGTGACATATAATATACTGTATATAATAATAGTAGGTGACATATAATATACTGTATATAATAATAGTAGATTACACATAATATACTGTATAATAATAGTAGGTGACATATAATATACTGTATATAATAATAGAAGGTGACATATAATATACTGTATATAATAATAGAAGGTGACATATAATACACTGTATATAATAATAGTAGGTGATATATAATATACTGTATATAATAATAGTCATTGACGTGTTTATCTCCGTCAAATTCTCACCATTTTTCCCGCCTCAACACAAACACGTGATTAGATTTGATTGACAGTTCTGCTCATCCAATCATCAGATTCAGAGAGACTTTCCGGAAGTTGTTGTTGCTACAGAGACCGGTCTGACCTTCCTAGGAGTGGCAGTGTCACTGGCCAATAGCAATTGAGCGGGATTAGCGGGCGGAGCAGCGGTGGTTGGCGGGGAGAATGATCTGAAGTGAGTGGACATTTGGTGGTGGTCTTACGGGCCACGGATATACTGTGCTCGGGCAGTAGTGAGGTTAGTGATGTGGCTGTAGTATGAATTATGTGCGTAGACATAATACCCCTGTATGTGACACCAGTGGTCTGTCTCTGATATTTAATAACATTATCCTGGATTACTCCATCTGTGCAGGATAGGGGGAGAAGACATCAGTACCTCTCACTTGTATGATGGTTCTGTCTGTAGTGATAAAAGGTTGTCGTGGATTGTACTATGTGTTTAGTGTAGGGGTGGACGGTCTTCTGGGTACAGAATGGTTCCACCTCTGTCAGTACATGTGTCTGTCATTCATATATAGTTGCATAATTGCAGGCTGGATGTATGGAAGTGGTTTCAGCATCCTCTGCAGCACTGTGCACCTAGGAGTGAACACTGTAATAAAACATGTCTGGGTATTAACAGATAGACAAAGTGGTAAGAGGGTGCTGTTTACAATCTATAGGAGAGTGGTAGAAAGGGGTAAGAGTCACATGTTGCATATTGGTCTGGATGGATTGCAAAGGGCAATTCATCTGTCCTGGTATGTCACCATGGCCAAGGGGTGGCTCAGTGGTTAGCACTTCTGCCTCACAGCACTGGGTTCATGAGTTCAATTCCCGACCATGGCCTTATCTGTGTGGAGTTTGTATGTTCTCCATGTGCTTGCGTGGGTTTCCTCCGGGTGCTCTGGTTTCCTCCCACACTCCAAAAACATACTAGTAGGTTAATTGACTGTTATTGACCCTAGTCTCTGTGTGTGTGTGTGTGTGTGTTTATTAGGGAATTTAGACTGTAAGCTCCAGTGGGGCAGGGACTGATGTGAGTTCTCTGTACAGCGCTGCGGAAGCAGTGGCGCTATATAAATAAATGGTGATGATGATGAGTGCGGGTGCTCTACCACACTATACCTTGGTCTCCTGCGGGCTGTGTAACTGTTGGATGCAGCCGTGTTGGTCCCGGAAACAGACCCTTTAGTTCCCAACACTTGATCACCGCATCCTGGATGTTGGCTTGTTGGGCCCTGTGATGGCTGCGACTGTTGGAGCACTGATCTCTTAGGTGCTACGTCTTGATGTTCGGTGCCCAAATAACTGTTTTTCCCAGCACTCATCACCCAGACAGCAAGTTATTGGATTTAAGCCATGAATTTAAGTTATTTGAGAAGCCTTGGTTCCAATGTCAATGTGCTTCTGCTAATCAGATGCTCTTGTCTGTAATTAATTGGGGTATTAATACGGGGTAACGTATATAAGAGCCCTCCATGCATGTTTCTTTTCCAGTTTTTATATGTAATTGTTTTAGTTGCTTATCCAATGTAGATCCTCCTTCATTAGAACTGGGACCAGAGATGCCGATACGTGTTTCAAATTTGTTTGTCAAATTGGCTCTAAAGTTTGACTATTTGCATTAAATTCTTTCTAAAGTTTACATAGACTCAAAAAAACGGAGCTAATTTCAACCAAGGTGAAGGGGTTTGACCATGTTCAATCTTAAATAGTGTATGTATGGTATAATGCAAGCTTCAAACTTGAATGCGATGATGATTTCTGTTTTGAAATGAAAAAATACAAGAAAATGGCAACTGGAGCTGTGTCCGGAAACTTGGCTGCTGCTAAATCTAACAGGCCCAATAAATCAGAATCGTACCGTGTACACTCCAATATGTCACATTTGATTGAACTTTGAGCCAGTCCCAATAACTCCAGCATCTGTAGTTGGGACAATCCTATTGGCAGGAGCATCATTCATCACTTCAGCCAGCAGGGACCTCTGTGCATAAGACGTCTGTACTGTGCGTCACGTGGTCAGTATTCCGGAGAAGTGAGCATTAACACTCTCCTTGCCAGGATATGGTGCCATTGTGATCTGTAAATTGCAGGTGAACGTTCCCAGCATGGTCCCTCTGTATAGGGGCAGAGCATCATTCTCAGCATTCACCCTTATGCTCCCGTTGTAGTATGTTCCATGTTGGGCTTTCCTCTCCTCTCTAGGAAGTAACCACTGGTATATCAGGGTATGGACATTAGGTGCATTTTGCATTGGCTGACCCAGTGAAAACGCTCTTGGGTATATTCCTCTGCTTACTATCCCCTGGCTGCTACATGTGAAACGCCTACTGGTGCGGCGTTATCTGCTTTTTACGTCTTTCTCGTGTGTGAATCTTGGCTCAGTGTATTTATTCTCTCCATGCGCTGAGCACCAGGTCGTTGCCGGTGGTGGAAGCTGTTTTTAATGAGATAACATAACTGGTGCGTATGTTATATGTCATAGTGCAGCCGGTGAGGCAAAGGCTTCGATTTTGAGCTGCAAGAGATCATGGGGGATGAATGGTTAATAGTCTTCTGTGATTCTAATAAATGTAGTACATTGACAGGAGGGATAGGTTACCAGTGGAGTACTCCAAGGATCTGTACTTGGACCAGTGCATTTTAATATCTTTATTGGGGATACTGCAAATGTTATTGAAGGGAAAGTATGTCTTTGTGCCGATGACACCAAGATATGCAACAGAGTAGACACACCAGGGGGGGTACAACAAATGACTGATGATCTAGATAGACTAGAGCAATGGTCAAGAGTGTGGCAACTACAATTTAATGCAAAATCATGCATTCGGGTATCAAAAACCCAAAGGCTAAATGTAGTATTAATGCCACAATAATGGAAACTACTGAGGGGGAAAGGGATCTAGGAGTCACTATCTCAGGTGACATAAAGGCAGGTAAGTAATGTAACAGAGCAATGAGGAAGGTAAGTCAGATGCTGGGTTGTTTAGGAAGAGGAATAAGTAGCAGAAAGAAAGAAGTAATAATACCACTGTATAGGTCATTGGTACGGCCTCATCTAGATACTGTGGTCGGTTCTGGAGGCCGTATCTCCAGAAGGATATAAATACATTACAGACTGTACAACGTAGGGCAACTAAAATGATGCATGGCCTACAGCACAAAACTTATCCGGAAAGACTCGAAGATCTTAATATGTATAGTTTGGAGCAGAGAAGGGAACAGGGGGACATGATAGAAACTTTCATATATTTGAAAGTTTCTATCAAAAGAAGAGTAGTATTAGAACATGAGGACATGCACTCCTGAAATACTATGTGCTGCTGTGAATTCTGCCCCTTCCACTATACAACGGTCTGTGGGTCCCTGCTTATTTCTATTTCCCTCCTCGCATCATGATGTTGATGCTATTCTCTAAATGAGGGAGAATTGGTATGGTTGAGGCAGGACGTGGCTTGAAATCATGAAAAAGGGGATTATTTATCCAAAGTTGTCTTATATAGATTTGTTTTTGACAGACATTTTATGTGAAAATGTCTCTTCTCTGGTTCTGATTACTTATAGAATACAAAGGCATCACGGTGGCTTAGTGGGTAGCACTTCTGCCTCACAGCACTGCGGTCATGAGTTCGATCCCGACATGTTGCTCAGAAAGCAACATTACCGTGGAAGACAAGTTATAACTTAAGACAGTAGGTGGCAGTAGAGCTACATCTAATTATGAAAGGTTAATGAATTCACATAGCAATAACTGCTGGCTGCTTTTGTCAGTGTTTATGTATTCAAGCTTTAGTATGAACCATTAACATTAAATTTGTGTCTTTTGATTCATTTTCTAATAGGAAAAAACAAAATATAACACATACTGAGATGTTTTTCTTATTAAAATATACCAATATATGGTATCACTAACACTAAATATCAATAATGCTAAAACTGTCTAGTTACACAATAACGCCAGTGAATAGGTCACTGCATACTATAAGATCAGTGCATTCGTCTGCTGAAATACTCTGTGCTGATGTGAGCATTAAGATGACCTGATTGGCTAATAAGCAGGAGAGGAAAACTTCAATAGGTGCACATTCTATGCCTGTTAATAAAGCCGTTCATAGTGCTACCTGCTGAATTAAACAATAGAACCACTGTCTAAGAGGCATGTGGAAGCATTGTCGAAAATATTGGTGCTACCCATAGCAACCAATCAGAAGCTAGCTGTTATTTTCATAGTACAGTTTAGAAAATGGAAGCAGGGATTGGATTGGCTGCTTTGGGAAAGGCCAGTTTTTCATGGTTGGTTTTCATAGCTATCCCCCACTGTGTTGAGACAGTGTTGCTGGGTGAGGTCATGTAACTGTGCCACAATATTTTAGGAGAATTTAACAACTAGTGCTGCTGTTGCGTTGTCTGTGGCTGATTTATCTAATGGCGTTCTAAAGAAAAATATTGATACATGACAAATGATCACAATAACTTTCATCCATTACTGTCTATACAAGAGCCCCATAAAACAGCGGGTGAACAGCCCATTTGAAGCACCACCTTTGTTCTTGTTTTTCCCAGTTAAGAAATCGCTTTCCTCTTTTCAGACTATTGTTTAGAGGGGGGGGGGGCACAAAGTTCTGTCTCCTTAGAGAAAGAACTTAAAAACAGACATTGCCTCTTCCATTTCTGATGGGCCTAGCAGGCAGTATACCCTCCACATGTTCATATCTAGAGAACTTGGTTGTTCCACGTATGTTTGTGTGTTTTACTCCACATTTATACAGCATAACATTAACTCTCTAACAATATATTATGCACTTATCACGTTGCTGCTGTGTTCCAGGTCTGGAAATGGCGCAGGAGGAAATGGACGTGGACCTTTCTAGTCTAGACCTTCCGGCCGAAAACCCTGCGTCTCGCCAGTCACCTGGCAGTGATTCCATATTTCTCTTACCACCTCCAATAACTTACGCTGAGCTCATGAGAGAAGAGATCTCTGGACCAGAGCCAAACAATGAGGTGATTGTACTGGATTCCGGGGAAGACCTCCCGCTCCACATACCGTCGCCGGTGGAGTCACACACATCCAATGCTCTACAGATGCTCCAGGGCGCTCTTGAACAGCTGCGCCAAGCTGCCGAGCATCGCTCAAGTTCACATCAGACGCGAACTCTAAGGAGAAATGCCAGAAGACAACAGAGAGGTGGTTCCCAACGCACTGCGGGTACTAGGTAAGAGTCGGTGAACCTCCCTGCCATCCTTGTCCTACAGCCGACTGACGTTTCAGACTCTAATGTTTTGTGTCTTCAGTTCTCGAACAGGACTTATGAACTTCTTTCAAGTCAACAGAAGTCAGGGGTCCGCCCTGTCGCGCTCTCTTCTGCCATCAGAGTTCTTGAGGCAGTCCACAGGAAATGCGGGGGAAAGCTCTGATGAGACCGTGGAGTTGAGTGATGATGAAGGGGGGAGCTCCACTGAAGTGGATGAAGGAGAAAATGATGCTAGAGCCGCTCAGCCGGCCGAGCCAGGTGTGCGAATGTATTGCCCCCTGTTATATCATTAGGACATGGTATCGCTGCCCCAGATATGGTTTATAAGCACCAGGCATTCATTAATGTGGACTATTGTTATATCTTCTGTTTTGTTTTTTTTTGTTTTTAGCTCCTGAAGAGCTTCGAATAAACCTTGTAGAAGCTGGGTCAGAAGCCACAGAGACCTTGGAAGCGGTGGCTGTAAATGAGAGTGGACCCTCCGCCTCCCCCGTCCCGATCAAACAGGTGATTCCAGGTGTTTTCTAGGGCAGTCATGGCCAAAGGTTTTGAGAATGACACAAATATTACTTTTCAAAAAGTCTGCTGCCTCAGTTTTTATGATGACAATTTGCATATACTCCAGAATGTCACGAAGAGTGATCAGATGAACTGCAATTAATTTCAAAGTCCCTCTTTACCATGACAATGAACTTTATCCCAAAAACAACATTTCCACTGCATTTCAGCCTTGCTATAAAAGGACCAGCTGACATCAGGTCAGTGATTCTCTCATTAACACAGGTCAGAGTGTTGACCAGGACAAGGCTGGAGATCACTTTGTCATGCTGAATGAGTTAGAGCAACAGACTAGAAGCTTTAAAAGGAGGGTGGTGCTTGAAATCATTGTTCTTCCTCTGTCAACCATTGTTAGCTGCAAGGAAACACGTGCAGTCATCATTGCTTTGCACAAAAAGGGCTTCACAGGCAAGGATATTGCTGCCAGTAAGACCTAAATCAACCATTTATTAGATCAAGAAGTTCAGTAGTTGTGAAGAGAGCTTCAGGACGCCCAAGAACGTCCAGGACCGTCTCCTAAAGTTGGTTCAGCTGCGGGATCGGGGCACCACCAGTACAGAGCTTGCTCAGGAATGGCAGCAGGCAGGTGTGAGTGCATCTGCACGCACAGAGAGGTGAAGACTTTTGGATGATGGTCTGGTGTGAAGAAGGCCAGCAAAGAAGCCACTTTTCTCCAGGGAAAACATCAGGGACAGACTGATATTCTGTAAAAGGTAAAGGGATTGGACTGCTGAGGACTGGGGTAAAGTCATTTTCTCTGATGAATCCCCTTCCGGATTGTTTGGGACATCTGGAAAAACGCTTGTCTGGAGAAGGAAAGGTGAGTGCTACCATCAGTCCTGTGTCATGCCAACAGTAAAGCATCCTGAGACCATTCATGTGTGGGGTTGCTTCTCAGCCAAGGGACTGGGCTCACTCACAATTTTGCCTAAGAACACAGCCATGAATAAAGAATGGTACCAAAACATCCTCCAAGAGCAACTTCTCCCAACCATCCCAAGAACAGTTTGGTGATGAACAATGCCTTTTCCAGCATGATGGACACCTTGACGTAAGGCAAAAGTGATTCGGGGATCAAAACATTGAAATTTTGGGTCCATGGTCAGGAAACTCCCCAGACTTTAATCCCATTGAGAACTTGTGGACAAACAAAAACCCACAAACTCCAAGCACTGATTAGACAAGAATCGGCGGCCATCAGTATGTGGCCCAGAAGTTGATTGACAGCTGCCAGGGCGAATTGCAGAGGTCTTCAAAAAGAAGGGTCAACACTGGAAATATTGACTCTTTGCATAAACTTAATGTAATCCTGTAAGCCTTTGACGCTTATGAAATACTTGTAATTTTACTTCAGTATAACATAATAACATCTGACAAAAAGGTCTAAAAAACACTGAAGCACCAATCTTTGTGAAAACCAATACTTGGGTCATTCTGAGAACTTTTGGCCATGGTATAACATGACAGCGCATGTCTGATTGCTGCCAGTGACCGCACCAGCCACATTAGTTCCCCTTCGTTTCCTGTGCTGCTTGAATGACCAATCACTCGTCTAATTCTGAACTCCCTTTCCACAGCGGACGCCAGTGAAGACGACCTCGGCAGCGGCCCCTGCGGCAGCGGAGGAGGATGAAGGGGACACCTGCGCCATATGCTTTGAATCGTGGACCAATGCTGGGCAGCACCGTCTCTCTGCCCTTCGCTGTGGTCATCTCTTTGGCTTTACCTGCATTGACCGCTGGCTGAAGGGAGGCGCAGCCAAGTGTCCGCAGGTCGGTATCATCAGTGTATGTTGGGTCTTTGTTTCTTCCTGCACAGACCGGGGTGTAATAACTGTGTTTTCCTATGTTCTAATATGGAATCTTTGTGTCTCCTCTTTCAGTAACTTATATCTCTCTCTGACCCCCCCAGTGCAATAAGAAGGCCAAGCGTTCAGACATTGTGGTTCTCTATGCTCGCACACTAAAAGCTCTGGACACCAGTGAGCAGGAACGTATGAAGAGGTAATATAATATTTCTGTATGTGGAGATGAGTTGGTGCTGTCCGTCAGCAGGTCGTCCTCGTAGCCTATCTCAGTGGAGCCGTTTGGCGGTTCCTAGTGTGAATGCGGCCTCTCCGCTTCCTGTGTTCTGTTCACGCTGGAGAAGCCGTGAACGTTCTTTGGCAGCACCTGAGCCAGATGGGACTACTGCTCTGGGACACACTCTGGAATATAAACAACCACCAAATCTAGCAAGTTCTAAAATGTTTTAATTAAAGTAGTTATCAAAAAAGAATTTTAGTGATTTTGAAGTTTTTAAAAAATATTTTAATAGTAACTCTGAATAATGATGGTGGAAGAAGCACTTTCAACAAAGGAAATGACATTAGTTTTTTCTGATGTAAATATAGTATATTTAACAAAACATTTGTTCAGTATATGGAAAGATTTTAATAAATGTTGCACCCACATCTAGTAAGTGCATTACTAAGCTGACTTCCTGATATTATTTGTGACTGTTTTGTGAAGGGGAAAAGTCCTTCAATATTAAGCCGTTGACGTTCTGAATTGCACTTGTTCGAGGATCCGCATCAGAAAACTTTATGGTTATTTCAGGCTTTTCCTTCCTATCAATAAAACCCCTTCATCTTCCCTGTATACGCTCTGTAATGTCCTTTCAGTTCCCTGGAGAATGAACAGTCGTTGCGGCGGAAGGCGGAGATCGAGTCTGCGCAATGCCGACTTCAAGTCCAGGTTCTGACAGATGAATGTGGGAAACTCCGCAAACAGATCCAGGTGAGCGGATCGTGGGCAAGTTGCAGTCTGATATAATGCATAGCGAGATCTTGAAAAGGAAAATAAGCTCCTCTAGTTACACCCGTAGACAGAGATTCTGTCCTCGGGTTATTGATTTGTATTAAGACTAATCTGCCTGAAACTTTAATTGCATTGCGTTTTCAGCCATGTCCTTGTATCATCGGGTAGTTGGGGGTAGTTTGTTATGAAAGGCGTTTTCCAACCTCTGCTCCTGATTAAATGAAACTTACAAATAAATGTGTAAATAAAAATAATCTCTCAGGCTCTCACACTATATAATGACCTATTGTCGCTACCTATCTTAGAGGTCCCGATCCCTAAATAAAAACAATACCCGAAACCATAAGAAAGGTGCGCCGAAAGCTAGAAAACATCTTCAGGAATGTGACGGAAATTGTGTGTTTCTATGTACAATTATAGATTATTATTTTTTATTATTTATTTATTTTTTATTTCACAAATAAAATTATTATAAAACTTGATATTCAAAGAAATCAATATTTGAAAAATAACTTCTAATAAAGATTCAAATGCTGCTGAATAGATTCTACAAGAATCCACAGATTCAGAAACTTACTTACTCATTCATGAGTGTTTATTATAAGTTATTTTTCAGATATTGATATCTGTTTATATCAAGTTTTTTAATTATCTTATTTTGTGAAAGAAATCTTTATAATATATAGAAGCCCACGATTTCCGTTTATATTTCTGAAGATTTTTTTTTCTAACTTCTGGCGAATCTTCTGTACCGTACTGATGTGTGGGCACATTAAGCCACGGTGTCTCCTCCGTAGGCGGTAGAGTAGTTTAGGGGTTTATGCCAGTTGATCAGTCCGCTTGGTTCTTCCTGACAGGAGTTTAAGATGCTGATGGCCCAGCATGGAAGCAGCTCTTCTCAGCAGCCCTCCTTCTCACGGGTCGGGGGGTCCGGCTCGCTGTCGTCCAGCCAAGGTCAGCACAAGTACAACTTTGAAAAGGCCATCCTGATCTCTCAAGGGGGGAACTGTCGCGTCATGTCGTATTGTGAGCGCCTGAGCTGCCTTGTGGTATCGCAGCCATCATCCCACACCACACTCGTCCCTGGTAAGACCTGATAATTAGTCATTTATATGTATTTAGAAAATCCAATGCTTCTGGCAGCTGTTATTTAACTTCTACAAGGATTTGAACATTTTCTGCAGCAGAATTGCGAAGGTCCCTTCTGTGAGCTCTTCTATTAGTAAGTCCTGTGTGCAGTGTGTCCTTCAGACAGAGAACTTACAAAGGTGATGGGGTTGATATCTGGACACATTTGGATCAATGCAGCACCAGACAGCTGCCACCATTCCTCGGCACTGTCCCAAAACCTTTGTGAGTTCTCCACGTTACGTCTCTGTTATGCTGGGGAGGGCCCCGGGCCCTTCTGCCAGTCGGAGGAGCCCAAATCTGGTAACGGCCGGATCTTCTACTTGCCAGTTGGTGAAGACTCACATGGGCTGATGGAAAGGGGTTTTGTGTTTAAATTTCTTACAGGTTTTTGAAGTCCTGAAAATATCTGAGTACAGTCATTATTTTTTGTTTATTAGTTCTCTTCTCCCGATATCATACCAAGGAGTGTTCCATAGATAAACATTGATACCTGTTTGATCTGCGTTAGTTTGTCAGGAGCTGCGAGGTCTCGGAGTATTTTGTGACCACTATCTCTGCTCTCTTCAGGTTGTGGGGTTAAGAAGCTGAGTGCGGCCAATTTGAAGAGCAGCCAGTACGTCCCCATCCATTCCAAGCAGATCAGGGGCCTGGCCTTCAACGACCGCTCCGACGGGCTGCTGCTCTCTGCTGCTCTGGATAACACTGTGAAACTCACCAGGTGAGGACGGTCATCACACACATACATGGGACGATGCCGCTTGTGTCTTCTACACTAAGTGCTCTCCTCTTTCTGCAGCCTGCTGACAAACACCGTGGTCCAGACGTACAACGCCGGCCGGCCGGTGTGGAGCTGCTGCTGGTGCTCTGATGATACCAACTACGTCTATGCCGGTCTGATTAATGGCTCCGTGCTGGTGTACGACCTGAGAGACACCAGCCAGTATGTAAAGGAGCTGGTGCCACTAGGTTCTCGGTAGGTGTTTTCATAGCGCCACCCTGTTCTGTAACGCTGTACAGAATGTAGTGCTTCATGATGTACCGTTTGTACCCTAGCTGTCCTGTGGTCTCGCTCTCTTACGTTCCCCGGGCTGCCTCTGAAGTCTTCCCTTGTGGGGGCGTGCTGGCTGGGACCCTGGAGGGAGCTTGTTTTTGGGAGATGAAAGACGCTCAGTACAGGCCCCACCTTCTCCCCTTAGAGCCCGGAGGATGCACCGACATCCAGACAGAGAGCAGTACGCGGCACTGCTTGGTGACTTACCGCCCAGGTAAGTATGTGAACCATCTTGTAGCAGCGCTGGTGTGTGCGTCTGTCTACACCCCACCCCCAGACATCCTTGTGTCTTCTCCAGGTAAGACCCACAACTACCTGCGCTGTGTGATGATGGAGCTCAGCAGCAGCCGGCTGACTGACGCACAAGAGGAGTACAGCTGCTCCTGTTACCCGGTCCAGACCTTCAACGCTGGTCCCACCTGTAAACTCCTCACCAAGAACGCCATATTCCAGAGCCCTGACCGAGACGGCAGCATCCTGGTGTGCGCGGGAGACGAGTCCTCCAACTCGGCTATGGTGAGGACTGGTGTCTTACGTATGGCCATGCTTCTCTAGTATAAATGATACAACGTATTCATTCTGTGGTTGGGCTACTAAGTCTCTTCCTATCTGGTATGTCGCTCCGGCAGTTACTGATCCCTCCTGAGGATCGGTGTAGACTGTGGTCTGTGATCCTCGCACATCTCACCACCTTCTCCTTTCTCTGTTTCAGCTCTGGCACTCGGGAAACGGTTCCCTCCTCCAGAAGCTACAGGCTGACCAGCCGGTGCTGGACATTTGTCCCATAGAAGTGAATCAGAGCCACATGCTGGCCACGCTAACAGAAAAGATGGTGAAAGTCTACAAATGGGAGTAAAATGGACGAGGGTTCAGACCCCACAGTGCTGCTACGGGACTACATTCCTGGTGCCCCCACTCGGGCTGTCCTCTCCCCAAATACACTGCCTGACCGCACCTGTTCTCTCTGGATCCAGGAATATTAATCATTGCTTCCTCTCTGTATATTGTACATATGTATCTGTCCGTGTAAAGACATTCCTCCTCCTCCTCCTTTCTTTTTTTTCCCCCCCTTTTTTTGTTGGAATAAAGGTTTGTTAATTTTATTGCATCAACTATGCAGTGAGCTTTATCCTGGGTGTTCTTTGTGTCTGCAGCAAGTTATAGCATATAACGCTCTGGTTACGGAGGATTATGTGCCCTGTGTAGGGGCTCGTGCTGCAGCTGAGCCAAACTCGTAATGGTTACTGTATATAAAATCTGCGGTGTTTACTCTGTACCAGACACTGAATGCCAAATCAGTTACCGTGGTAAGGCTGAAGTCTCACTTTACTTACGAGATGTTGATTCTTTGTTAAAGGTAATCCAATAGGCACTTGTGTCCAAAACACAACGGTTAGTCATTAAAATCATGTGAATATTTCTTCTATGAGGTAGCCGGCGGGTTTTCTCTATATTCTTAGTACATGGATCAGTGTATCTATAATCCATCATCAGTATTCACCTTTTGTATATAATTGCAGAGTCCTTGGTCTGGTGCTGTGATGAGAACCATTGATCAGACACAATGTGAAACCAATGTTTTGTGATTCCTTTAATACAATGTATTGTCTGAAAGATAAAAATAATTAGAACAGAATATCTAACGTGTAAGACTGATCATAGTCCTCTGGTATCGTTACAAGACTACGGATTAGAGGATGCACATTCCGGGAGTGGTTATAGGATGGACGTTGCTTAGGTCTATAGCGTGGATTATATTTAAGAGATTAATTATATACCCTGAAGCTGCTGAGGGACTGGAACTCATCCAGAACTTATTCTGCTGTTGCTCAATCTGATAGAGGAGCAGAAGGCAAAGACACTTTCCAAAAATAATTCTGATCCTGTTTAATCCCAACAAAGAATATTAAGGACTGGCCGCAGTATATCAAGGCAGAAATTGATTGTTGGCAAGGATTTGGGGAGATTTACCGATCGTTTGGGATTTTATGGTTTCCCACTGAAGTATGCTGCAGAGCTTCGGGACAATTTAGAGAGCTGACCCTGGACAAGGAAGTTGTTGATCTTCTCAGTGGGAGGTCAAAGAGTGGGGGCAGGTTGTATAGGTTACTGTAATTGGTGTCCAGTTCTTTAATCCGCAGAAGAGATCATATAAAGCAAAGACCGGTATAACTTGTAGCTATGTCTGTACAAATTAGGGTCTGGGGAGGGGGGTGCAGTGTTTTCTAAAACTAGGAAGCCACAGCCTCATATGGTGACATAGGATATATACCCATTCACCACCAGAAAAGGACCCAGGTCTCCCTCACATGTTATCTGAAACACAAAAATGTTGTTTGAGTTTAGCTCCCTCAACAGAAACACCTATATACTCAATATTGCTTTCCTTGCCCTAGATACCTGGAGAACTTTTTTCATGGTGGCATCCATAATAGTGCTTGTAAGCTGCCCCCAAAGCATGCCCCATCTGTAGGTACCTACAAACCATCACCCAGTGGACTCAGTAATAGTTTATTCAAAGGGTTTAAGATGGCTGAATAAATGTGTCCAATCTTTGTTACAGCAGATGACAATACCTTCCCTCCCATATTAGGATGTTTCATTTACCAGAAGGGGGAGTCTGGGTTAACTCTTGTACCTCTCACCAGCTTGTGCGCTTGCATCACACACACGCAATATATAGATAGGCACCAGGCGGGCCAGGGAGCCTTTACCTGCAGCCCCCCCCATCCGGCTCCTCTTATTCTCTGCTTCGTTATAATACTGAACAAGAGCAGCGACCTACACGTCACATGACCTCTGCACAATGGCAGGATACCCGGGGAGGGTGAGGGGCATGCGAGGTCTGAGTGGCAAGTGGTAGAGGATTGCGGTACAGGTTGGATCTGTGGTTGCATTTTTTTTGACAAGTGGGATGAACAATGTGGGCACATGCGGCCCTTGATATATATCAGGTTGGCCATCACTGATTACAACAGACACAATACATTGAAATACACTGCCCACCTCCCCGGTATTTACTAGGGTAACAATATTATACACAATGCTATGAGGAGCAGATTGGTATGGTGAGATAACACAGTATTTGTCAGGGTGTGGCCTATAAATTCACTTGGAACTAATTTATTCACTGACACAGAGGCACAAAGTGCCTCATTCCACAGAGGTGCCACTAATTGCTACTAAACTGAAAATATAAATATTGATTTAGATCACACAATGACAGCCTCTACTGTGTGTAGGTGCCAAGGGCCACTGTATAAATGTGTGGGGCCCATGTATTGTCCTCTATTTATTCAGCCAGGTATATGTCACCGCAATCATGGCCTCTCTGGGCGTCACAGAGTACGGCCGCCGCCATTTCCTTGGAGACCAGGAACCTTAGCTATGTGAAGCCAGCGGCGGACAGGGACGTGGCTTTGGTTCTTACTCTGGGAATACTAGCGGTGCTCCAGGTACTGGCCTCTCCCCCACTCACACGCTGCAATCAGACGCTCAGACGGCGGGATTTCCGTCATAGGACAGTGACAGGAGCCGCCATCTTTGGCCAGGGTAAAGCCAGGTCGTGCAGCGACTGTGTTGACGTCATTACGTAGCCTTTGGCGTCCCGACGTGCGCGTTCCGGCATTACCCGGTGGACAGGACCGCGCCTGCAGCTCCGTGACTGGCTGATCCCAAGATGGCGGCCTGCGGACGTGTCCGGCTGTGGTGGTGCCTGGTGGTGAGCGTGGGGCTGGCTGTGCACGGGAGGACGGAGCTCCAGCCTGAGGCGCAGGATGTGGCGGCAGCCGGGGCAGTGGTGGCGGCTCAGCCCGGGGCCTCCCAGCCTCGCAGGCTCCCCGGCGTCAGACTGATAGAGGAGGAGGCCTGCCGGGAGGACATCACCCGCATCTGCCCCAAGAACTCGTGGAACAACAACCTGGCCGTGCTGGAGTGCCTGCAGGACGTCCGAGAGGTAATATATTATATTATGTCACCCCTCCCCCCTATGTTATACCCAGGTATACATATACCACCCCCCCCCATCTATACTATACCCTGATATATACATATTATATCACCCCCCCCCATCTATACTATACCCTGATATATACATATTATATCACCCCCCCCATCTATACTATACCCTGATGTATACATATTATATTATGTCACCCCTCCCCCCCCTATGTTATACCCAGGTATACATATACCACCCCCCCCCCCCATCTATACTATACCCTGATATATACATATTATATCACCCCCCCCATCTATACTATACCCTGATGTATACATATTATATTATGTCACCCCTCCCCCCCTATGTTATACCCAGGTATACATATACCACCCCCCCCCCCCCCCCATCTATACTATACCCTGATATATACATATTATATCACCCCCCCATCTATACTGTACCCTGATATATACATCATATATCACCCCCCCCATCTATACTGTACCCTGATATATACATATATCACCCCCCCCCATCTATACTATACCCTGATATATACATATTATATCACCCCCTTATATTATATCCTGATATATACATATATCACCCCCCCCATCTATACTATACCCTGATATATACATATTATATCACCCCCCCCATCTATACTATACCCTGATATATACATATTATATTATGTCACCCCCTCCCCCCCCTATGTTATACCCAGGTATACATATACCACTCCCCCCATCTATACTATACCCTGATATATACATATTATATCACCCCCCCCATCTATACTATACCCTGATATATACATATTATATCACCCCCCCATCTATACTATACCCTGATATATACATATTATATCACCCCCCCATCTATACTATACCCTGATATATACATATTATATCACCCCCCCCATCTATACTGTACCCTGATATATACATATTATATCACCCCCCATCTATACTATACCCTGATATATACATATTATATCACCCCCCCATCTATACTATACCCTGATATATACATATTATATCACCCCCCCATCTATACTGTACCCTGATATATACATATTATATTATGTCACCCCTCCCCCCCTATGTTATACCCAGGTATACATATACCACCCCCCCCATCTATACTATACCCTGATATATACATATTATATCACCCCCCCCCATCTATACTATACCCTGATATATACATATTATATCACCCCCCCCCATCTATACTATACCCTGATATATACATATTATATCACCCCCCCCCCATCTATACTGTACCCTGATATATCCATATTATATTATGTCACCCCTCCCCCCCTATGTTATACCCAGGTATACATATACCACCCCCCCCCCATCTATACTGTACCCTGATATATACATATTATATCACCCCCCCATCTATACTGTACCCTGATATATACATATTATATTATGTCACCCCCTCCCCCCCTATGTTATACCCAGGTATACATATACCACCCCCCCCATCTATACTATACCCTGATATATACATATTATATCACCCCCCCCATCTATACTATACCCTGATATATACATATTATATCACCCCCCCCATCTATACTATACCCTGATATATACATATTATATCACCCCCCCCCCATCTATACTGTACCCTGATATATCCATATTATATTATGTCACCCCCTCCCCCCCTATGTTATACCCAGGTATACATATACTACTCCCCCCCCATCTATACTATACCCTGATATATACATATTATATCACCCCCCCATCTATACTGTACCCTGATATATCCATATTATATCACCCCCCCATCTATACTGTACCCTGATATATACATATTATATCACCCCCCCATCTATACTGTACCCTGATATATACATATTATATTATGTCACCCCTCCCCCCCTATGTTATACCCAGGTATACATATACCACCCCCCCCCCATCTATACTATACCCTGATATATACATATTATATTATGTCACCCCTCCCCCCCTATGTTATACCCAGGTATACATATACCACCCCCCCATCTATACTATACCCTGATATATACATATTATATCACCCCCCCATCTATACTATACCCTGATATATACATATTATATTATGTCACCCCTCCCCCCCCCCCTATGTTATACCCAGGTATACATATACTACCCCCCCATCTATACTATACCCTGATATATACATATATCACCCCTCCCCCCCTATGTTATACCCAGGTATACATATACCACCCCCCCCCCGCCATCTATACTATACCCTGATATATACATATTATATTATGTCACCCCTCCCCCCCCTATGTTATACCCAGGTATACATATACCACCCCCCCCCCATCTATACTATACCCTGATATATACATATTATATCACCCCCCCCATCTATACTGTACCCTGATATATACATATTATATTATGTCACCCCTCCCCCCCTATGTTATACCCAGGTATACATATACTAACCCCCCCCCCCCCCCCCATCTATACTATACCCTGATATATACATATTATATCACCCCCCCATCTATACTGTACCCTGATATATACATATTATATTATGTCACCCCTCCCCCCCTATGTTATACCCAGGTATACATATACTACCCCCCCCCATCTATACTATACCCTGATATATACATATTATATCACCCCCCCCCATCTATACTATACCCTGATATATACATATTATATCACCCCCTTATATTATATCCTGATATATTATATCACCCCTCTTATACTGTATCCTGATATATACATATTATATAACCCACCTTATAGTATATCCTGATATATACATATATCACCCCCCTTATACTATATCCTCAAATATACATATTATATCCCCCCATATACTATATCCTTATATACATATTATATCACCCCCCTTTACTATATCCTGATATATACATATTATATCACCCCCCTTTACTATATCCTGATATATACATATTATATCGCCCCCTTTTACTATATCATGATATATACATATTATATCACCCCCCCCATTATACTATACCTTGATATATACATATATCACCCCCTGTAAAGTATATTCTCAAATATACTGTGACAGGATGGACCGCCTATGCCACCCTGTCTGTTGCTGGGAATCGGCTGGGCTTAATTTGCCACCATTCCCTTTTGTCACCCCCAAATGTGA